>NC_134828.1:96162968-96472634 GCF_004210375.1 Tachypleus tridentatus
CAGTAATTTAATGTTCCAGCGTAGGAATGAATAAACTAATTACTTTGTGTACAACTTTCTCTAGTAGGGTTGAGTTTCTCTTCCATTGATTTAAAACCTTTTGTTTCATATGTAATTGAAATGACAGTAGCATTTTTTTTGTGAAATAAATAAAGTTAACTAATCTGATGGCCGTGACAGAAGATTGATAATACAGACGCGTGCAATACGTTACAAAAATATTTATCACGAGCAGAAGAACAAGATATATATATATCTGTCAAAGACAAATACAGAAGCTATTGATATTGCAGAGGTGCGTACAAAAATACATTAAAGCCAACAAAATGGTACATTTAATGTCAAATAGTTTAACGAGTTCCGTAGCAAAAAAATCGGTGTTGTACAATGATATCCAAAATAAAAAATGTGTAGTTTTTCTAAAGTTAAAACTCATACATTCATAAATAAAAAGAAAATTTGTTAAACGTAATTTTTTTTTATTATTGCTAACTTGACTCTGTTTGATTGGAACTTTTTATACACATGCGATTACAAATGGTAAGTGATGTAATACATGAAATATTTGTTAGACATCAGTGACAGCTTTAATGTAATACAAAATTCACCAAGTGATAAAATCTTACTTTTCCCCTTCTACATAATTTTAAATTTCCTCACAAGATAATTTTATTTTTTCTCCTCAATTGTTCACTACTTATTTTCTTTGGCTTTTCAAAGAAATTGAGATATTTCATTCACGCAAGATACCAGTTTTAGGAATTTTTTCTTTACCTACACTCGCATGAGAACATTTTGCTACTATCTGTTAAGTCGATTTTTTATAACAAGTAAAAACACTTTCAATTTGCAGATTAGCAGATCAAGCCGAGGTAGAGATTACGTAAAAACATATCAAAGAAATTACAAAGCAGACATGACTTTTGAATCGTGTAAATATAATGATATAGCACTGATGTAAAAAGTATTTGTGTCACACTTCATATTTTTTACAAAATGTTAAATTATACAGTCAAGAGAAACGCCAGTTTTATTTCACCAGAATGATTTTTATCTAGGAAAAAAATAAACGATTAGCTAATTACAGGAGTTATACAAATAGCAAAGCCCATTTTTTTACTATGGCTTCAGACGGTTATATTTACAAAAAAGAAACCCTTATGAAATAAAATATAATCAAAAGACTTGCTAAATCTGAACTCTCCCAACAAGTATCGTAAAAGAACGAGAAAGGATTAAAATAATAATTTTAATACTAAAATGAAATATGCTAAATTGAAACTTAAAGTAACCATATGAACATAATAAATTGAAACTTAAAGTAACCATATGAACATAATAAATTGAAACTTAAAGTAACCATATGAACATAATAAATTAAAACTCAAAGTAACCATATAAACATAATAAATTGAAACTTAAAGTAACCATATGAACATAATAAATTGAAACTTAAAGTAACCATATGAACATAATAAATTGAAACTCAAAGTAACCATATAAACATAATAAATTGAAACTCAAAGTAACCATATGAACATAATAAATTGAAACTTAAAGTAACCATATGAACATAATAAATTGAAACTCAAAGTAACCATATGAGCATAATAAATTGAAACTCAAAGTAACTATATGAGCATAAGCACGGTTTTAGTGAGTAACATTTCTCTTCGCTATGCTCATTTGGAAAGAATTGTGTAAAAAAGAGATCTATCAACGTTTCAAACAAATATCATTCAAGTTTATTTGAATAAAAGTAAAGAGAATTTAAATTTTATATATTTGAACTTATTCACACTATTGGTTTTGTGACGTGTAATTTTCAGTGAAATGAACGTATAGTTAGTGTTTCCAGTTTCAACTACAATATAACACGAAATGTAATTCAATCAGCAACTTTGCTACTCGTTTAAAGTTGAAACAACATAAAGACAAGTTAATTACTAATTATCTGAAATTTTGTCTCAGCTTTCAAATATCGCATTAAACGTATGGATCTTCACATCATTCTAGGTGATGTCTGAAATTCTTTGCCTTTCCAAAATTGTTGTTATTTGAAACCTGCTTGAGTTAATTTTCGGTCATGTTATGAAACAGATTTTAAATGAATGGTTTGGATCTCCACGTGCAATTAGACATCAGATTTCAGTGATGTCGAGAAAACCCACTTGAAAAGAAATATATATGTAAAAACGGCTTGTTTGGGTTGAGAAAATATTTTACGTAGAGGAGCGAACAACGTTTCGACCTTCTCGATCATCATCAGGTTCACAAAGAAGGAAAGAGGTAACTGACCGGAAGTTGACCACATGCTTGAAAGGGGTTGTGCAACTGAGTGTCGGAATGTAGAGGGCGGTGTTAGATGTTTGAATATATAATTTTATATTATTTATTTTATTATTTTTAATATAGGTATAAAGGTGCTCCTTTGTATTGGTTTATTTTAGGTTTAAGTTGTTGTATAAGTAAGGCTTCTTTAATTTTGCGTTTGTTTATGTTTGTTTCTTTATTTAGTATTTGAGTGTTTTCTATGGTTATGTTGTGTTTATTTGACTTGCAGTGTTCGAAAACGTGTGAAGGTGACTTTTTATGTTCTTTGAATCTGGTTTCCATTTTTCCACTTGTTACTCCAATATAGAAGTCGTGGCAGTTATCACATTGTATTTTATAACTAATGTTGGTGTGGTGTTTGTCAGTGTAGTTTTTACATAGTATAGACCTCACTTTTGTGCCTGGTTTATGAACAAATTTGGTATTAATTGGAATGTCATATCTTGTTATTAGTTTTTGCCAAATGTTGGTTATTTTTCTGCTGATGTCGGGAATATATGGTATGCAGCAGCATATGGTTTCGTGATTTTTTGATTCGTGAGATATATTTACTTTTGTTGGTTGATTTTGCTTTCTGTCTAGGTGTGTGCATATAATGTTTTCTACGGTTTGTGGAGGAAACTTATTGATGTTGATGAAGTATTGTTTTATTTTGTCTATTTCGTCGTTAATTTTGTCTGGTGAGCATAGTTTTATGGCTGTGTTTATTTGGTTTCTTAGTATGTTGAGTTTTTGTTTTGTTTCATGTGCTGAGTCCCAAGGAATGTATAGTCCAGTATGGGTTATTTTTTGGTGGATTTTTGTTTTAAATTGTGTGTCGGTTTTTGTAATTTTGAGGTTAAGAAATGACATTTGATTGCTTTCTTCCTGTTCACATGTGAAGTTTATGTTGGGATGTATAGAGTTAATTTGATTGAAAAAAAAATTAAATGTGTTTTCTGTAGATGTGAATCCTGCAATCGTGTCATCTACATATCTGTACCACTATAGTGGTGGATGTAATGCTGTGTTAATTGCTTGTGTTTCAACTTGCGTGATAAAAATATTGGCTAGAACTGGTAATACTGGGTTGCCCGTGCTTAGCCCATTTGTTTGTATATAGTTGTGGTTGTTGAACATGAAGTTTGTCTTCACCGTGGTGAATTCTATGAGGGTTGCTAATGGGTTGCTGGAAATGTCTATAGATGGGTTGGGATCTCGGATATAGAGTTCAAATGCTATCTTGCAGGCAGTTACCTCTTTCTTTCTTTATTATTTAAAAGAAATAACTAGGAAGAAATAGCTGCAGTTTCATTGTTAAAATATAAAATGTCCACTCAATCAAGTATATGACAAAAATATTGATCAATCCAAAAATATTTTCGCAATCCAAACGAGCCATTTTTTACATATATATAGACATCAAATTTATTTCTATAGTAAAATCTGTTGTTTGCCTGTAATGCTGGAAGAAAATACCGTAAATATTCATTTATTGATCAATATTTTTGTCATATACTTGTTTGAGTAGACATTTTATATTTTAACAATGAAACTGCAGCTATTTCTTCCTAGTTATTGCTTTTATAACAAGATTCAGTGCTGTTTCAAAAACTAAGTTAAGCACAAGAAAAGATCGAATTATGGAATACTAAATGTTATGTTTTAAATATTATCCTTAAAGATTTAAGTAACGAGTTAAACAACATATTCAATTTCTGTTTACTCCATTTTCAATTAAGAAGAACTACTTAAAATTTTAAATATTTAACAACAATAAATATTAGTTTGTTTGTGAATTTCCCGCAAAGCTACACGAGGGCTATCTGCGCTAGCCGTTCGTAATTTAGCAGTGTAAGACTAGAGGGAAGGCAGCTAGTCATTACCTCCCACCGCCAACTCTTGGGCTACTCTTTTACCAACTGATAGTGGGATTGACCGTCACAAAATAACGCCCCCACGGCTGAAAGGGCGAGCATGTTTGGTGTGACGGGGATTCGAACCTGCTATTCTTAGATTACGAGTCAAGTGCCTTAATCAACTGACCATGCCAGGCCTATAACAATGAGAATGGGGAATAATGCATACTACAGTATCGAGTTTTAATGCTAATTAACTGCGAGTAACTGTTTTAATAAAATTCACTATTTTTTTTTCATCAGAATGAATGATATTTGATGAATAACATTTCCAAAAAAATTTAAGAGTCTGGTCTTAAAACCGAGAACAGAAAAAATAAACTGGGGTCGTTAAAAACAACAACAACAACAAAAATCATTCGCATACAGTAACTAATTTCAAATTTAGAAATAATGAACAAATTAAACTAGGTTGTCGAAATATTTTGTAAGATTTTCAAATTAATGTGAGGAAAGTTTAAACGTTATATTTCAGAAAACAATTCATCCGGACTTAAGACTGGAGACTCGATTGTTAATTAAGTTCACGTATAACCAAATAAATAATCTTTTACAGACATTTATAGTAGTAAGTAATTACTTTAACTTTGAGTCATAAAGGAAAGTAATCCAATACTAATTACAGAGGCTCATTTATTCTTGTTGAAAGATTACTACATTGAAAATATGTTTACAATTACCCGAAATTATTACATGTGCTTTCGCAGGGACCTTTACAGTTTTAAAGTTCATGTGTCATGCTGTGTTGTAGCCTACAGAGTGTACGAATCTTTCTGGATTCATGACATAGCACGTTTTACTGACGTTATGACAGTACAAATTGGGTCATTTCAGAGAAATAATGGTGTGCGTGCATTTATATATCACAATTAATGGTTCGACACACTAACTCTTATAATAGTGTATGTGTGTTTACTTATTGTAACTATTAATATGCCACTTAAACCTTATAATGGGGTATATATATTTTTACTTCTTGTATCTAATGTTATGCCACATTAATCGTTATAAGAATTACATATTTTTACTTCTTGTAACTAGTTAATTCTTGTAACGTTAATTGTTATAATAGTGTGGATTTTTTTATTTATATTTCTTTCAATTAATCCATTTAACGTGTACGTTTAATTTTAGTAACTAATGGAAAGTGACATTAAACCTTATAACATCTACATGTTTTACTTTTTGTAATTAACTATATGCCATATTAATACTTATAACTGTATTTCAAGGTGTCGTATTCGTCATCCCATAGCTTGGGAATGTTATGGAGGCTTGTGCTGCTTTGCATTCAAGTATAGTTTTGGTTCACCATTACACACAAGGTTAGCTTTAGAGAGAGATCAAAACCGTGAAATTGAATGGTAAATGAACTTTAAACAAAAGAATGGTTATGAAAGATTGTATACTGTTATGAAATTGTATTTAATCTAGTCTTTTTTGACATTTTATACACAAAAACAGGAAATAATGAGAAGTAATTTCTGTCTCTATCAATTAGATTTGTAAAGCCTAAATTCGCTTTTTTTACTAACAATTTCAAGAAAGGAGTTCAAGGTTACAAATTATACTTTATCACGGGTTTCAAAAATACAGAAAGATACTTAACTTCTACAATGCAGAAATCTGCCATGAAAGTCACGCCTCACTGTATTTGTAGATTTAAACGTGTTATTAATACTCGTCTCAGACAATAAATACAGAAAGTTCGAGACTTTGGGTCTTTATAACATATTAAATTCTACTAATATTATTGCATTTGCTGACTTTTTAAAGATGTTACGATGGCTTATCAAGTAATTTTTTGGTGATGTTTAGTTGTTAAAAGTTATCATTGCAGGATAATATCAATGGTGATACGACCATATTCACATAAAAACCAAGTATACAAAACACTGGTTTTTTAAAACTGGGTTGTACAAATTTATTTACTTTATTTCAGAATTTCACGAAAAGCTACACCAAAGTTGGTTGAGTGTTTCAGAGTTTCTGGGCAAACCCTTCTTTTGAGATGATGAAGTACAAGGAACACCACTAGTCAACCAATACCATCTACAACCACTTTTTATGATACTCTTGCTTAATCAAGTAGTGGAGTGTGGCCTCAATTCTTACAGCGATTCCACAGCCCGATAGTGTGAAGCTGGTCTTTGCGGCAACCGCCATAAATCATGAATCCTTGTTAGCTTGGCACGACCTTGGCCGCAGTCAAACAATGAAACGTACCCTGCTGGTACCTCTATGGATTTACAACACTAAAATTAGGGGTTTGATTCCCCTCGGTGGACTCAGCAGATAGTCCCATGTGGCTATGCTATACACACACACACACACACACACACACACACACACACACACACATGAAGGAAGCAATATACATTACTCTGGATTATAAAAACAATAGAAGTAATAAATTTGATAACATAAGCCAGTAACATACGAAAATAATTACTACATTATTAAAATTTAGTGATTTTTCTTTTGATTTCAAGTGTTTAAAATATATTTTTACCAATTAATTCCCATTCACCATTGCTAATAAATGTAGAGAGGTCGCCTTCATTGCTGGCCAGTCGAAGGTCAAGAGCACCCCCATCGTATGTCCAAGAACCAAATTTCATTTCACATTTTTGATCGTCAAAAGGAAACCATGTGATGTCGATTTTGCACGTGCTTTTGAAGATACCTGGGGGAATGTAAGAGCAGCTACCGTTGTGGCGCACAACTACGTTTGTCTTATAAGTGCTGTCGATTTGATCGTCTGCGCTGTGAAAGAGAGATATACGGACTTTAGCTTTACAGGGTTGTAAGTTTTGTAAAACTCGCAATATTCTGGAACTATAAATGAATATTTGATATTTACACTACTGAAATGAACTAAAGAAAACATGAACTTTAACTGGACAGTCTCACAAAATTTTACCCTTTAAAAATGTGAACAATTTTGCACAAACTTTCTTCACTCTAATAAAACGCTAATAAGAAAATTACGTATTTGTAGCTTATTTGAAGTTACATCATTTGTAATTGTACGGTTAATACAAAATCATGCTGGTGTTATTACACAGCGAAATATGTGAAGTTGAGGTCAAATATTCCTAAAAGTAAGTTTAATGAGTAATGTGAAGGAAACATTTGTGTTCTGTTCTGCCAAATGTCTTCAGTTAAGAAGGCAGCAACTTTTATTGTTTTTTATTGCACTCGTAAGAGTGGAAACCGGATAACAATAACTACTACAAGTTTAAGTTTTATAAATTATTTTATTACTATTCTAACGTTTGGTAAGACACTAGTGTTTTAAAAATAAAAGTGAAACATACATCGCCAGCTTAATAACGTGTTTCTTTATCGCTAATGATAGTCTTTTCTTATAACATTTTATAGTTCACATAGCTTTAATACTCAGCCGGTTATCGTATAATTTAGGGTTTACACTTAACATATTATCTTTATCAGTCTCAAGTTATTATGTACAAAATTTATATACACACGCTTGAAATGTTTCAGGTTTAAGATGCATTACCAAAGTAACTTTTTTTTTTTCTGATGTGTTTATAATTATGTCATAATAATAAAATCGAAAGAAATGCTTTTGATATTTTATAGCTTCGAAAATTTTGTGAATGACCAAAATATAACGAAAGTACATTTCGACTGCTTGAATAAATTTTCTTCTAACATTAATAAGAACGATTTTACCAACGTTTTAGACTATGACTACTTAGCTTAAGATTCGTGTATTCCATAGTTAAATCAATAAAACAAAACAAACCTTAAGTAACATACAATGTTAATGTTACGGTTTATATATATATGTATGGGCAGAGGGAAGCAGAACAAACTCAGGGTAACTAAGCTCAAGCGATTAATAGCTCAGGTTTGTTTGTTTTGAATTTCATGTAAAGCTACACGAGGGTTATCTGAGCTAGCCGTCCCTAATTTAGCAGTGTAAGACTAGAGATAAGAAAACTAGTCACCACCACACACCGCCAACTCTTGAGCTACTTTTTTACCAACGAATAGTGGAATTGATCGTACATTATAACGCCCCCACGGCTGAAAGGGCGGGCATGTTTAGTGTGACGGGATTCGAACTCGCGACTCTCGGATTACGAGTCGAGTGCTATCCACCAGGCCATGCCAGGCCTTTTGATAAAATGAGATTAAAATACTAGCATTTGGTTTAGAAAATTAAAGTGTTTTTTTTAATGATTGAACACAGTACCTCAAACACATCAAATAAGTATTCTACCGTCTCATTTAATAAAATTGAAGTACTTTTATTTTAAAATTATTTTAAAAGTAACTCGGCCATCACAAAAATTTAAAGTTTGAAAAACAACAGTTTTCAAGCAAGATGTTTTTTCTTTCATTTAAATGATCTGCCAATGTTATATTAAACAACTCGTAATCTCTAGAATGAACGTATTAGTATGAATAATAACTGAGATATTAAAACTGAGAATGAATAATTACTGATATATTAAAACTGAGTATGAAAAATAACTGAGATATTAAAACTAAGTATAAATATAAAACTATGAAAATACTATTTGTTAATAAGAAAATCACTTACTTAAGAAACCATCAAAGAAGTTTAGCGAGCGCAAAACATAAACTAAATTCGCATAAAGATTTGTCTTTGTAGTTGTTAGTACAGTTTTGTGTTTATGTTACTCATTTATACAGAAGTAATTTTGAAATTATTATTGTGATAAAAGCAATTGTAGAACACACTCTTCATAACAACCTTATTAGAACCTACCTATTGTACATGAGAACGTCTGGTCTCCATATCTTGTGAGGAGCGAGTCGAATATCTTTGATATTGTTGTAATCAGAAGGGTTCCAGCGAAGATTCACATCCACCCATTCCTAACAGTACATGAGATCACATTGAATGTTATTTAGTAAAATTGATACAACAAATAGAGGTAAAAAAGGCTTTATTTTATTCAAACACTAACCAGTCTCTAGCTTTAGCATGATGAAAATAAAATGGAAATTAAAAAGTGCTTCTGTAACAATTTTTTGGGTATTAACCATTTAAAACTTTTAACTTTGAGCTAAACCAGTGCTTGAAGTGAGGTAAAAGACAAATAAGGATGACTTGTTAATTTGTTTAAGTTGAGTATTATATTTCTTGTTTTTCATGTGTATTCTTTATTTATTGTTATAAAAATGTCTAAAATGTAAACATTAGAATATTATTATATTAGGTAAGGTTAAGTTAAGCAATATAATGAAAAATAAAGTAAAATTCTTCCCGCAATATACTCGTGAGTAACTTGTGCAATACCTAGCGCGATACGATAACGTGAGCTGCAAGTTCTTAAGTGATCTGCAACTTGTGTGGCAGGATGATTTGTTAGGCATAGTTTAAAGAAATATAATGCAATAAAATAAAGTATAAACAGATGCATATTCTTTCGACTTATAGTATGGAAACTCTAATGGTTACTTTCTGGTTACTAACTCGGTCACACTGACCAAGCACGAGCGAGAGGATTCATCTGTCTCATCAATTTCTACTTTGTTTCATTTCTATCTCGTTCAAACACGACATTTTGAAAAAAAAATGTAGCTTTTCTCTCTAGTTCCTTGTCATCGTTTATTGAATCTTTCTTTATAAAAAGTTTACAATTTACTAAAACTCCAGTAATATATAGGTATTATTCCATTAAATCGAACTTACGTAAAATTGAATGATTAATACTTTTTCCTTTTATCTTTATTTTTCAATTCAGAACGAAGGAGCACTCCAACAAACGTTATGATATCATATACGGTACAGTATATATTTATTTCAGTATATATAATGGGAATTTGTAAACGATTTTTTCGCAAGTGATTCTCAGAGAGTAATGTGCACATGAGGACTAAGTGTAGATAACTAAATGTTAATTACAATAAACAATAAACATATTAACTAATACTCTGTAATTCTGTTTTCCTAATTATTGATATTACAATGCTATAGAAGTTTAACTTTGTTTACATGATATAGAACTCTTTGAAAAACATAGAAAGGCAAGAATATCATAGAAATATATGTATTAGTACAGTGGTATCCTTTACATTAACGCTGTTGAGCCCATCTAAAGTTTAACAACATGACAGATTTTCGCCATTTCTTTTTCAAGATGGCGTTGAGTCACCTTCTTGGGCTCGCTATACTAACGCCGCAGAGATGCACGTTGTCTAACTATCTCTACTTTTGATACACTTAGATTTATATAATATTTAGCTTATTTGTTTTTGTCGTCAAGCACAAAGATACACAATCGACTATTTGAGCTGTGAACACCACAGGTGTATTTTGTTAATTCGCACCGACCACCTAAATGAATTATTTTTAGACACTTTTTGAAGATCCACTTAAACTCTGACTACGTAATGTCACAGAAAAATCTTTAATAACTAGAAAAGCACTCAATAGAGCCCTACTTTCGCCACGCAGCGATGAACATAACTCATTTCTTAAGAAATACAAACATCTGTCCATATGTCTGACATTATCAATTGACATGGACCATTTTAGTAAGACAAGGAGGAATAATAATCTACATAAGTCCACCAAGTTTCATTAAAATCTGATCATTTTTGACTGAGTTATAGAGCAAACGTAGTGTAATAAATCGACTCCCCATGTTAACAGATAGGTATTTCTTGGAGTTTCCTGACCTTGATCCTCGAAACTAATCACTTCTTAGTTAGGTTATAGTCCGACCTCTTATTTAGAGGATTTTAATGGGGAATTTGTACAACAGTAAAGCACATAGTTGACATTTTCTCATTGTTATAGTTTGAAACTGCCTTCGGAAGCGCTCTTTCCGCTTTTTGTCGACATAGACCAGAATTTTCCATCAACATCAACCGTTATCCGTACATGTAGAATTGAAACAACGAGGCACTTTTTAATATAGTAACGAGAATCAAAGAACAAGAATTTATAATGCAGTTGACAAAATGGGGAATGTAGACTTATGTGGGTAGCACTGCAATAAATATTAATGAAACACAATAGTGAAATATAGACAAAAATCTTTGTAACTTGCACAGTCATATATTTATTCACAAAATATATTGACTTTCCGAAAAAAAAAATTATGTTTATGTTAACTTGTAGAAGAACCAAATACACCCATATACCGCTGTATTATAGTTTACAGTAAACGACGTTGAATTAAGTTATTGATTGTTCTGGAATTAGGCACAAAGATACACAATGGGCTATATGTGCTCTGCCAACCACGGGTATCGAAACCCGATTTTTAACGATTTGATTCCGCAGACATACCGTTGTGTCATCTGGGGACAAGATGTTAAGAAAACCTTACGATATTCTAAAAGCCATTATTAATACAATTTATGCCTTAATGTAATAGTTAAATAGTCTTATCTGATTTATCTTGAATTTAAATAAATATTAGGAACTGACGTTTTTGAAAAGTTAAGGATAAAACTTTTATCGGGTACAAATAACTAATTTTCTACATACGGACTCACTTCTTTATGCTTGAGTGAGGAAGCACATTGTGTTAATATAATAATAAGTAGGCAAACAGAGATTTATAAGAAAAAAGAAATGATTTATTTATGGCAGAACATGCTAGATCTCTCAACAGGACATTAGTCTGTTTTTCTCATACCTGAAAAAGACAGGCCAGCATTCTCTTGTAACTGTTAAATATTTGTTGTTGCAATAAGTTATTATTACGATTTCAGAAAAATGTTTACACAAAATATTAGTAAAAATATTTAAGGTCAAGGTGATGTATAAGACTATAACAAATTTATTTGCTCAAAATATGTTAAAGAAAATAAGAATAAATGCGCTTTATTTAAATAATTTGTAATTGCAGTGGGGCGCTGCAGCAGATGCGACTCGAAGTTCCTCTGGTGACATGCTTAGCAACGTAGTATTTAAAGCGTTGTGAATTCTTGACCAACTAAAAATGCAATACTGTCATGAATGAGTTTTTTGCTGAAGAAAATAAAGTATTTTCAAACATAAATGTTATTTAGCAATATTTTTTTTACATATACTAAAGGTAATATGTTAGTCTATGATGAGAAGTGAGTTTCATATAATAAAATTTGTGACTGACGAGTTTTTGTATGTTATTGATGCTCTATCTATAAAATGTAATCGAAAGATTGGTACGGTAACAATTTCAAAATCCACGTGAGAAATCCACGACTATATCTGTTTGATATAGTCGAAGAATTATCATTTTACTTATAACTAATGGTTGTTTTATGATTATGATTATCAACCGTTTTTGTGTATTGATTATTAGTGAAAATGTATTTGGTGACTTGTTAAACTAATAAAATTAATTAGTATAGTGTACATAAAATTAGGTTTTTGCCCTAATCTTTAGGCGAAAAAAAACAATACATGTTACCCGTAACATTGTTTCAAAAATCTCTATTAGTTTCGAAAAATTAAATTTTTGAATTTGAAACATACAAAAACTCTAGTTACAGTATAGTGAACATTACATTTATGTTAAAAATATATTATTATTTAGAGTTCGAAAAGCTTGTTTTCAATATTAAGGATAATGTAAATACATAGCAACAATGTGTTATAGCTGACTTTTAATAAACGTTTTAAGTTTCTTCTTTCTTGCTATTGATGAGATGTTCAGATAATGATCTTATCACTTTCCCTTTAGAGAAATGCTGTCTATATGAGTGTGATTACGTAAGGATATTTGTTTTTCCTAACAGTCAGAGTTTAGCTAGTTTGATATCAGTGTCCCAACAGAATATGTTATAATATATTGTCTCTTCCACTTTTGAAAACATGGATATCCTATGGAACATTGTCTAAAAGAAGCTATGAAAAGTTTCGAAATTGATTAGATACTTTTACAAGATTTGTAGAAGTGTGTTTGCTGGTGACCAACTGTCTTGCTATGACAGAGAAACAATTGCACATCGGGGTCAGAAATGTGGAAGCCACTGGATCTTTATGTAACGTAGCCGAGATGAGAAAGAAGAATACTGTTATTCATTAGGACTGGTGCCAATAAATCTCAACATAACAATACCACCAAGAACTGTCGAACATAAAGTTAGAATAAAAAAGTACTGCAAGGACCGTATTCGTCTGCGCGTGGGTGAATGGACGATATTTATATAATATCCTTATTATCGTTATTGGCACGCTTTCAACAAAATTCAGTCCTCAAATATTTATGACAAAAAATGAAAGTGTTGTTATTTTATAATAGTGATTAAAAATTTTTATTATATAGTAAACTGAGATCACATTCAAATAACAAATAACAGTAGATTTGTTAAAATATGATTAAATATATGCTTATAAGTTAACCCACCTACAGTAACAGCCGTTCTGGAATTAAACTGTGATATCACTCCTTTCTAAGATAGCTGCGCCCTCTGGTTCTGTTTCGTTTCTGACGTCATGTTCGCCTGCCATTGGAGTGTATCAGCGTTTCTATAGCAACGAGCTTTTTACGGTGACATCATTTAATAATGCCCCTGGTGCTAATTTGTGGAACTGTGATCGTCTTTACCTCTTCTTTTATTTTCTTCCCCCATTACCTGGCGATCTCTAATGAGGCAGCATCGTGTGGGCAGTAAAGTAATGGGGTAAATACGTACTTCTGTTGACTAGTTTATCACATCAAAAATATAGGCTAGTAGGAAAGACAGCCCTTGAATAGCTTTGCGTGAATATTAAAAAACAAACAAAAAGCTGCCCTAATTATAGAATCTTTTCTTTATGGTCAAGATTTGGCGAACTGGTAGCTACTATAGAAAAAAACATTGAATGTAATAACACAAGCAACCAGTTTTCAAATCTCTTATCTTAGGTGCAAAAAATAAAATAAAACAAAACAAAGCACGGGTTGAAACGTATTTTGAGCACAAAGTGTGGAAAATGAGTTATTGAAGGTGTGTGATGTCGTTTTATGAATCGAATTTCATTCATTTTCTGTAGTTACTGTAGAATAAAAATATGAGGAACACAACGTGAGACACATGACTGTAGTAACTGTAGAATAAAAATATGAGGAACACAACGTGAATCACCTGACTGTAGTTACTGTAGAATAAAAATATGAGGAACACAACGTGAGACACATGACTGTAGTTACTATAGAATAAAAATATGAGGAACACAACGTGAATCACCTGACTGTAGTTACTGTAGAATAAAAATATGAGGAACACAACGTGAATCACCTGACTGTAGTTACTATAAAAAATGAAAAAAAATATGAGGAATAAAAATATGAAAAACACAACGTGAGACACCTGACTGTAGTTACTATAGAATAAAAATATGAAAAACAAAACGTGAGACACCTGACTGTGGTTACTATAGAATAAAAATATGAAAAACACAACGTGAGACACATGACTGTAGTTACTATAGAATAAAAATATGAAAACACAACGTGAGACACCTGACTGTAGTTACTATAGAATAAAAATATGAGGAACACAACGTGAATCACCTGACTGTAGTTACTGTAGAATAAAAATATGAAAAATACAACGTGAGACACCTGACTGTGGTTACTATAGAATAAAAATATGAAAAACACAACGTGAGACACATGACTGTAGTTACTATAGAATAAAAATATGAAAAACAAAACGTGAGACACCTGACTGTGGTTACTATAGAATAAAAATATGAAAAACACAACGTGAGACACATGACTGTAGTTACTATAGAATAAAAATATGAAAAACACAACGTGAGACACCTGACTGTGGTTACTATAGAATAAAAATATGAGGAACAGAACGTGAGACATATATATGTAAAAAACGGCTCGTTTGGGTTGAGAAATTTTTTTTACGTAGAGGAGTGAAAAATTTTCTCAACCCAAACGAGTCGTTTTTTACATATATATGTCTCTACAAGTGGGTTTTCTCGACATCACTGACAACGTGAGACACCTGACTGTAGTTACTATAGAATAAAAATATGAGGAACACAACGTGAGACACCTGACGAACTTTTTTTTTTTGGTTTCACTATGCAAGCTGCTTGAAAGGGACATATTGCTATGGGAAACCTTCTTACGTTAAGAGTTGGATTTTTCAATATCTTTGGAAGGGCAAATACCATTAAGAGGACACACCTAAATGCTACTGGCGATCAAATATTTTTTTGAACAAGAAAGATTTTTTCCAATCAAAATAAGTCACCACGTTTGTTCAAAGTTTGTTTCTGAAAGTATGACTGTAACTTTAGTTTTTTGTTGTGTTTTTTGACAACGTAATCTCCGTATCTCAATCCAAATGAGAATCCTTGAAATGAGGTTGATCGTTACATTCGCGACCGAGATCTTGAGTTCATATCTGTGACTCAGATGATACTTGTTAATGAATAGAATATAAAAGTCATCTTATAGAGTCTCTGTCCCTCGAATTTTACACATTATCAGGGTAACAAGAGTGTCGTTATAAAGCGTTCAGTGAGATTATGGAGAAAAATAATCAAGTCGGAAGAATAAACAGTAAAAATACACAACAACAAAAAGCGTTACTATAACCTACTACTAAAGCATTTAAAATAGTATTTCTTCTTCAAGTTGCCTTCTTCAAGTGCTTGGTTTTAAACGCATTGACTAAAATGAGCACTTATAATGCAGCAAAATCAAAGTAGTAAACCCAACTAATCTGCATTATAATTTTGTATTTGTTGTTGAGTGGAAAGCTTACACAATGCTGTACCCACTACAGGTATTGAAACCCATTCTTGCAGAGTTACTGGGTGCTTTTGTTATATATGGAGTACTCAAAATAATATATCTGGAAAATATTTAAAAACAGAAGTTTCAAAATCTTTATATATATATATATAATGCAAGATTCATAGTTTTGTGGAATGTTTCCAAATTTTGATATCACTGTGTAAACAAATATTAAACAATGCGTTTAACGTAAAGGGTAGAAAATATAAGCCCCCCGCTAGTACAGCGGTATGTCTCCGGATTTACAACGCTAAAATCAGGGGTTCGATTCCCCTCGGTGGGCTGAGCAGATAGCCCGATGTGGCTTTGCTATAAGAAAAACACACACAAAAAATATAAAAAAAAGATTGGAAATATGTAAAACACATAATTTATACTAACCTTACACGAGTTACCATTCAATAGTGTATATTTAGTTTTCAAGTAATGTGGTACACTTAGTCGAAGCATTGTATTCACGAGAGGAAATATTCTACAGCAACAGTCTCCAACAAACAAAGTATAGGTGAAGTGTTATTAGATATTATTTGTATTGAAAAATCTCTAGAGATCAACTCAGATGGTTCATTTAAATCAATGGTTTCATCGTCTTACCCCCTGAGACTCTCCAGGGTATTACCGTGACCCCTATAATAATTTTTGTAATGGTGAACTTTAAGTAAAAGTAGAATAAAACAAAACTATATAAAGATCCTAATTTATTAAAAATGTTACAAATAAATTACCTTGAGAAATGCTACAAGTGCTAAACTAATGCAAAATCCATGGAATTACTGAACAACATACAAAACCTACTTATTCATTCAGTGTGAGGGTTGATATATGATGAAAAAATATATTAAATACGATGGAAACTTTGATATTTAAATATTAAGTTCGATGTATTAATATTATATAGTTAAAAAAATTTAGGCAGTTCAAAACGTTGTAATATATGAAACTTTTTACTCAAAATTAGACAGGTGGTTGCGCAACAAGCATCTCGACGCGGTTCAACTGCCGCACTTCAGCGTGTTTCTCATTGGTGGGCAGTTACAGGCACTTGCCACAGAAACTACAAACTGCTCCGTGATTTCCCCAATAATTCTCAAACCTTCCGTGGCCCCCGAGAAACTTCAAACGACCCCCAGGGGTCACGACCCCTAAGTTAAGAATTACTGATTTAAATAATTGATACATCTGCGGACTTACAACTCTAGAACCCGTGTTGAGCAGAACACAAACAGCTCATTGTGTAGCTTTGTGCTTAACTTCAAATAAATATTTAAAAATATTTTGAATCTTATGTTATAACATTTGGTATCTCATTAAAGATAACATTTCTTAGTTTAGATGTTGTACACAATAATATTCTATAAAGGATCAAAGTAGCCAGTTTAGATTTTTACACTATAATATTCTATAAAGGGTCATATTTTCTTAAATGTTGTGCTTAACAATAAGCTTAAAGTTTTCTAGTTGCTAACTCAGACGTTGTGCTCAACAATAAGCTTAAAGTTTCCTGGTTGCTAACTCAGACGTTGTGCTCAACAATAAGCTTAAAGTTTCCTGGTTGCTAACTCAGACGTTGTGCTCAACAATAAGTTTAAAGTTTTCTAGTTGCTAACTCAGACGTTGTGTTCAACAATACGCTTAAAGTTTTCTAGTTGCTAACTCAGACGTTGTGCTCAACAATAAGCTTAAAGATTCCTAGTTGCTAACTCAGACGTTGTGCTCAACAATAAGCTTAAAGTTTCCTAGTTGCTAACTCAGACGTTGTGCTCAACAATAAGTTTAAAGTTTCCTAGTTGCTAACTCAGACGTTGTGCTCAACAATAAGCTTAAAGATTCCCAGTTGCTAACTCAGACGTTGTGCTCAACAATAAGCTTAAAGTTTCCTAGTTGCTAACTCAGACGTTGTGCTCAACAATAAGTTTAAAGTTTCTTATTTGCTAAGTTAGATGCGGTGCTTAATAATAAGTTGAAAGTTTCCTTGTTGCTAGCTTAAATGTTGTACAAAATAATATGCTATAAAGTATCATACCAGATATTATGCACAATATACACAATATGAATGAAAATTTGTAGTGTGAAATTGTGCGTCCAACAAACTATTTATTTGACAATTTGTGACTGAATATCCAATAAAATATTTCGTATTAATGACTTTATTAATACAACAGTAACAGGTCAAATTATTAATCACAAGATCAATGATAAATGAATTAACATTAACAATCTAGCAACTAAAATATGCTTTATAAGTCACAAACATTAATTATACAGTATTATATATATTATATATTTATTAATTAATAATTGTTTTATGCTAACGCTTTATGAAGTGTATTAAAATGTTTATAACAGACCGTAGTTTAGATACAAGGGTTTTTGCTTCCTATAGTTATTATTTATTATCCTAAGTATGTTCCATATAATATGTAAATCAAGAAATATGCTTTTCTAAGATATGTGTATCAATGACAAGAAAATATGTACAAAACTGAATATATCTAATGCTTATAAAGATTGTCATTGCACAGCATCATTATGTTTTTTTTTTTAAACTGGATGCATAAAATTAAAATTTACGAGTCAACTTACACAAAACATATACAAAACGTTTTATTAAATTAACGTAAAGTAAAAAAAAATTCTGAGCTTACAAGAAATCCATTCAGGCATGTATTATAAAACGGGATTAAAAATTATAATACTATAAAAGCGTAAAAAATAAACAAAAGTATGAAAGAATAAAAAATATTTGAATTACACTATTATATGTGTTAAATAGTAATAACTAAGGTAACAAAATGTAATATGCTTCGTATATGAAGCTTTATAAGTGACAATTCTGCTTTGGTGCTAAGTAATTTATTTAGCAGTTCCAACTTTGTCATGTGTTCTTGGAATATAGACTTAAAATACCATTAGCAGTAAGAGTATTCAACTAATTATCTAAGACAGGGTGGGCAAACAGGTTTTTTGCGATTTAAAACTCATAATTAAGACTAATCATTACTCAGTGTAACTTTTATTGTTAGCATTTTCTCTAGTAGAAATTATTACAATTATACTATACACTACAGTATAATTGTGTTTGATTGCGAATGTTTATGTGACCACTTCATATTTTTACTTTTTCCTTCCTTAATAGCAACAAATACCCATACCTCAGAAAAGTGATTTAATATATTTTTATATCATAACATACAAAAATGAACAGTCATGACATGTTGCATCTGTAAATTTAACAGCAGAAGTTATTTGAATTTAAGAGGCCCCTAATAAGTCAGTGAGGGACATTTTTGTTAAAAACAATTACCCAGTCTGGTTTTTCTTAATTTAAAATAAAACATTTGGAAATATTTGTTTGCTAAAAATAAGGTATTTCCCGCACAATTTTAGCATTTCGGCTGTGAAAAGTGATTTGAAATGGTAAGGTGACTGAAATCTGTTAACGTATCACGAGCTTAACGGCCAAGCACAAGAATCATGTATGTTTCCAAATGACTCTCAGAGGTGTTCAGGAACTGTTTAAAACAACCTTGATAGGTATTGAGTAGCAAGACGAGTGCAATATTATCCATGTAGCTGCTTTCAAATCATTCTTGTCTATTCATCATATTGCTGACTACCGTGATGCTTCGACCGTCCCTACCAAATCGCAGGTGAAATCGTTCGTATTTCAGTTGAAACCTAAACATGAAAGGATGGCAATTGCTTAATTAATGATGCTGAGATAATGGCTTTATTGATATATGCTAAATTTACTCCTAACGGGTAGACCTCAGTACTAACTAGTATGGAGACAGGATGATGTATTTCATTTAAATATTTATCAATTAACAAACGAAAAGTTGTCTCGAAAAAATATTTTGAAAATCACCATCTTTGGATTGAATTTATTTTTAATTCAACAAACTGTAGTGTAAAGACACCCTTTGGCTCCTGATGGACGTGTTAATAAACGCAAAACTTTGATAAGTATACCAACAAAATATTGTATTAAATATAATTATACGTTGTTGTTTCAATAGGTAATTATCAAAGGATAAATAGATATCTTTGTAATTTCTTTGATAATCAAGAGGAAATTAACACTTGTAATACGATGATTATTCTGGTTAGTTATAGTAATTCAAATTTACAGTTTTAATGCTTTAATAAGTATTGCTTAATAATTATTTTTAGCAATAAGGTTACTTTTGAGCCCAATTAAAATTATCTTCTCACTTTTGTGATTACACTATGCATTTTGTATTGTAATTGTTTTATACCCGCACATCTCTTGAAATTTTAATCAGAGTGTAATTGAAATTAAAGCTAAATGATACACTGTTTCATTGGAGCATGTTTTCGTGAAACAAATACGAAAAAAGTACCTTGTTTTCTTAAGGCATGAAACTCAATTTGTTTGGCGAAATTTCATTAGACTAACAAATGCTGGATTCACACGAAATAAGAGGATCTCCTGAAACATGTGAATGTTTATTCAAAGTAAGAAATTACTTTTAGAGCTAATTTATAATTTTGCTAGAATTCTAATCAATAATTTTATTCTTAGTAAAACATGTAAGAAAAAATCAGCCACAGTTTGCAATAGAGAAAAATGTGTAACTAGCTTTCTTTATAGATTAAACATGACCATCATTACCTTTGTTTTAAGTAAAGCATGACTTCAAATTTTAATTAACATATAGGAGTTATGCTTCTTTTCTGCTGTATTAGTACTTTGTTTAATCTTTGTTTACGTAAATTGATTCAAGTAAATTAATTGATTTAAATGCACATTAATTGTCTTGCTATGAAGACAACTAATGTGCATTTAAATAGATATTATACAATTATCTCTTAGTTTTACCATATTGATTTGAATTCACATTAATTGTCTTGCTACTAAGTTTATGGATCTATAAATGAGAAGTGATTGCTATGTCTAATGAAATGTATGGTTATATATAAAATGTTTTTTTGTGATTCAAATGCAAAATAATAATAGTGCTGTAGTTATTATAAAATGTTACTGGTTTTTAAGCTTGCTTGTCTAACATTAATATTAGATTAATTTACGTAGATTAATAAGTTATCTGATTCAAAAACATTTTATTCATTAAGACTAATATGTTAATAAGTAACAAATGTTGTACAAATAGGTAAAAAAGGTTAGCGTCTCATTGAGAAAGATGTTGAATTCGTTTGTACAGAAGGTTGACTGTACTTAATAAAAAGTATATGCTAATGTAGTGTCGTGTCTCCCTGTATGCGAACCGGGGCGTCACGGGTGACTTGTTTATCACAAATATATACGGTCCGCGGTAAAAACTCCAACTCTGACATTGCAGTGTCATCATGGATAAAACTATGGTTGGTGAATATTTATTAGCGTTTTCTGAGGAAATATATTCGTAGATCGAAATTGTTAAACGATGTAGAACCAAAGGATGCAACATTAGGAAAAAGAAAAGCAATCCTTCAATATTTTTTTGTAAAATCGGAAAGCTTATATAATAGAACGGTTGAAACAAAAGTGGGTTCGGAAACCACACCTAAAACAAATTATAAATTTTAGTGTAAACTATAATTATGAAAAAGAACACTAACAAAAACAAAATTGTGAGAAAGTAAAGCACATCTTCTGGTTTCGTGAACAAAATAAGAACCAGGGTATGAAATTCTGAAAACCTCTTATCAGATAATATAGAAGGATATATAGAAGTATAAGTCTCACAAGTTGAATGTTGACAAGTTTTCAAACATGCTTTCAAACTAACAGTTGTTTTCAAATATAAAATTTGACCAATGAAATTGAAATTCTAAGATATTGTATTTAACTTCATACTTGTCAGTCCTTCGAAGCAATTCCTATGAACTTTTCTGCTTTCGGCAAGCCGATGTCCACATATATAAAGTAGAGGCTTGATCAAAAGCCTAAACTTGTGGTCCAAAACTAACTTTGTTGTTCATCAAAATCTTGTTAATACGGCAGTATTTAGTAACAGTATGTGATCATTGTTGTTTTTATGAAATTCGATTAGTTCTTGACATATTATAAATAAATCATTTCGTAATTTTCTCAACAGATTAAGGTGTTCAAAACTTGGTGAAACTTGTCAGTAAATCGTTTTTTAATCATTTAAAAATTTATCTCCCCCTCCAGGAGGCTAACGGTAGGCTTATTAACTTACAACGCTAAAGTTCAGAGCTTAATTTTGCGTGGTGGTCAGAGATAAGATAGTCCACTGTCTAGCTTTATTTTGAAAGCCAATAACTTATCCACAAATGATTTAATATTTCGAAGAGTATTCCAAAAGTGATATAAGGTATAAAAGTTATTTTCAGAGAGTCTTTCAAAAGTTTCTGTAAATCTGCCGAGAGTACGCACGTATTCCTCGGCCTGAGGTGTTTCTTATATATCACCGATTAGATATCCAATTAAATAAATAATGAAACTACTAAGTGTCTGAAAGATAAAATCATTTTTATGAAAATAATAAAAATTGGACTTTATGAATAAATCATTTTGAAAATAACAGAAAAGTGTTTAGCATGTATTAGAATACGTTTAGTTTCAATTTATTTCCTCAGGGTTTCAAGCTGAATTTTATCACAATCATTTAGAAATTGAATTAGAATTAGTTTAGAGCTGACTTACCAAGGATAACCATATATTTGCAATTAACAGCTGATTCTTTTCATCCTATGGAAAAGAGAGAAATATGAAAAACAAATAAAAGCAATTATCTATTTTAAGTAGAGTTATTTAAAGCCTCCAAGTCGGCAGACTTTAAGAAAAAGTTTGTGACGACGAAAGGTGGCAGGAAGTAAACACACGAATAACTGGAAATTATCACTCATAATCCTACAATACTTACCAGATTTAACCATATGTTTGTCACAAGCATTTGATTTTTTTCATCCTAAGAGAAGGAAAAAGGCAAAGCATGAAAATTTCTAAGTAGACACTTTCATAAAATGAACGATTACATACTCTAATTATAACAGGCGCCAATATTATCAATCACTCAGCGGTATAATTTCTGTAGTATCATTTATCATCAGTCTTAGAGTGTGAACTACTAATATACAATATTGCATCTGTCCTTCCACAGTCATTAGTGAATCAACGAATTTCATGAAAGATACACATAGTCACTTAAAGAGCATGCCACTACTAGAAGAGATGTATATAAAATATACGCTATTACCAAACACACTGAAACTACTTGGTTTATAAATTAATTAGTTTATGAGTTTTCTGTTTTATAATAAACTGATATGTGTTGATGCAGCCGAAATTTACTTACAACTAGTTTTTCTGACATCACAACCTACTACAGTTTTGATATCAGTACGTTTTCCTGAAGTATTTGATAGCTTATTTTCAAGTTTGTTATTAGTTTTTCCTCATGTTAATCCTTATGGCAACCAACATCAAATGGGACGCACGTCAATGTGTAATTGCCCATTCGTAACTCGACATAAAATATCGTCAGCTAATGAGTTAAATGCGTTAAACTTATGTTTAATTACGGAACAAATTGAACCAGTCTTTAAAATCCTCGTTTGATCATTTTAACTCTTCTTTACATTTTTTATAAATTATATTTTTATGTGGACTGAGAAACAGCTTATGGCGGGTAATAACTGAGAGTGTGTAATAATTAGGGATTTCTATTGTAAACAGGGATATAAATTAATAAATACAACAATGGTGATTTGGTAATTTCAGAATACAGAACCAAGACTACATTTGCTACTTAGAAATTCAAATTTTCTCAGGCTTATCTCTGGAATACACTTTACTGGGAATAAAAAAACAACAACATTGTTTTGGTTTGTTGCTCAATGTTGTGAAACTCAGTGTGTCAGAAGTAGTGTTTACTATGAAAATACATACTAGGCTGTACTCATGAGCAAAAAAAAAAAAAGCGTTTATAGCTTG
Organism: Tachypleus tridentatus; assembly: GCF_004210375.1. Classification (NCBI taxonomy): domain Eukaryota; kingdom Metazoa; phylum Arthropoda; class Merostomata; order Xiphosura; family Limulidae; genus Tachypleus; species Tachypleus tridentatus. The sequence continues at coordinate 96,186,875 of NC_134828.1, forward strand.
ACCATGAGGTATGGTACAAAATAACATAAAACTTTTATTTTGAAGCAGAAACCTTATATTTGAGATTAAAGCAACTTCACGTGCCACAAAAGGCTGTATAAAATACGTGCTATAATCCATCATTCTTTTGCATCAGTAGTTTCCAGTGAGCCTTTGCACGGACTTTTTTATGAGCTAAAATATAGTTTATATCCTCCAACAATCTTGTCGTTCGAGGTACTTCCCGTCTGGTTTAGGCACGATGTCAGTGATATTATGAAAGTTTTTTTATGAAATTAATGGCTTTTGAATTTTAATGAGGGGCCGTATATTAAGATCAGAGTTCTACTGGTGACTATATATTAAAATGTAAAAAAAGAAAAGAAAACAGTAACTTCTTTCAATAATTTAAAGTTATGATCGATGGATACCAAAAACATGTAGTTTATAACAATTTTACTTTGAAACGAACTTATTAAAAATTCCTTTAAACATATATTCTACCATGTAATGATCAGTAAAAAGAAATATATCCTTGAAATATTACTGATTTTTTGTTATTTACGAATGCTATAAAATATCATGCTGTTGATATTTTAATGCTAAATACATTAGAATCTTTAAGTTCAGTAATATTGTACAATGTCAGTATCTGAATTAATATTTTAAATATCACATTATACTCTCTAAACTAAAGACAGAGGTCAGATAATCCTGAACAATTTACTACAAAGATCTATGATTTGTACCTTTAATATGGCATATCAGGCTTATAATTAAGTATTTTACTTGCTTATATCCATTTTTAAAACTAGTTATTTTTATTCAAGTGGCTTAGGTTATTTTAGAAATTAGTGTCTGTTAGGTTTAAAATGTCTGACGCATCACCTTTAGAGTAAGAAAGTTTTACTGCACTCAGACTAAACAGTAAACAATATAATGTAAACTAAAACACCCAAATTAATCAAATTGGAATTGGTATTTGTATTCACATATTACTCTTCATTTCAAAAATATTTAATAAAAATAACTTACCACATCTATGAGCTGCTGCAATGTAAGGCCGAAGCTCAGGAAAAGGGGATCTGACTCATTAGCGACTGGCCTTTCTAGCACATTGTAATCCCGCATTAGGTCATTAATTAATCTTCTTTCGTAGGGACCTTGTGATGAATCTAAGGAAACATTAAACCCATCTAGAGTTTGGAAGGCTACGATCTTTTTTTATACTTAGATAGAAAGTTTTCGTCACTGACTTCATGACTAAGGGAGTTTGAGTTAAACACTTTGAAAATAAGTGACTGGAGATTCATATGAATTAATATAATATACTGTTTAGGCTGTTTCTGTTAACGCCACCGTTAAGCCATTTTTACTGTATTATTGGATCCAAAATGATCAGTTGGAGATAATTTTGCACTCATTGTGTTTCCAGCAATTTCTGTCACTATCTCTGAGTATCGATACGTCAGTATCTATCAACCTGTTATAGCCATATCTGAAAAATATAGTTAGACGAATTATGTACCAAGAAAGAAACAAAGAAATCACCTAAAAGCGAAGGAAGAGTTTGGTATGAATGGTCATTATTATATTTCCACTAGGATTTTCTATTACCATTATTCTGATTCTTATCTTAAGATTCTAGCAAAAATATAAATAACATATCATTTATAGTAGGAGCTTTATGATTTCATCTGGAAAAAAACAGTGTTTTAGTGGCATTTACTATATAATACTATATTTTTGTATGCCTTAGGCTAATATAATGAGTATTGTTTATAAATTTCACTGATATATCAGAACTGTATTTATATTTTATATTCAAAATTATTTGATGTTTTCAGACTCACTACTAAGATTCCTGATTCTGTTATTCAAAATAAAAAAATAAACAAATAAGTGTAACATTTAATCTTGCGTCTAATTTAATAAAAACAGTTATATGGTTTTCATTTACTTGTAAAGTAAGTTCGAGGGCCTAATTAAAGAAAACACATTTTGTCTGATATCAAGAGACTGAGATATAGAAGTCTTAAAAACCGTTACAAGAATTAAAATGAAAAAGTAGAAATTATTCACTACTTTCAATTTCTATAATGAAACTTTAGAAAAAAACCTTCAGTAAATATCTAGTTGTAGTTAAAATGAAAATATAGTTACAAAATGTAACAACCAGTAATATTTTTAGGATATGTTTTGAATATACTTCAGACAATCAAAATATATAAAGTATTTCCCTAAATAATTCCCCTCTAATTATCACACTCCCGGATTTTATAAGGTTTATCTTGTGTGACAGCAGTAATAACATAACAGATAATACTCTACTGTAATTTACTTTTTTACGGTAATTTTGATTTGAAAAAAAACAAACAAACAAAAAACACACGCTTATTATCATTGAAATAAATCACATGTAAAAAAAAACACAAAATATAACTACGTAAACACTGTAACATCGTTTATCAAAATACGACACTGTACTTATGTTTGGTTTAAAATATGGCCCTTCATATAACCCAATTAGTCTTTAATGAGAAACTCCCTTTTGCAGTCTACAACGCCCCCGGAGGCGTTAATTAAGGGCAATACTGTATGTGTAATCGGTGAGGCCAGATAGAACAAATGCTGAGTATGATCGTTTATGAAACAAAACTGAACTGTTTAACCGTACATAAATACGGTAATTAGCAAAAGCTTTCAACTCTTCACAATTTGTAAGAGTAAATAAGAGTACATATTACTTCTTCATGGGCTCTTTTCAGTTAGAGCATGTTAGGATATCATATAAGCGGTTAGTTGATAATTACTAATTTAATTATATCCTCTGAATCATTAATTCTAATATCATTCGCGTTCAGTAAGTATGCCTCGTCTTGGGGTTTTATGTTTGTTTTACAGTAAGTATTAATGCTAGGTTCCTTTTAACTGTTTAAGCTATAACACAGATTACCTTCCCGATAAACAGAAAGAGATGTAGTGTGATAGTCATTGATCATTAAAATAAACTTAGGCCTTAAGCGTGTAAAAGGTAGTATACATTCAACTAATCACAAGTTAAAGTACTATAGAAAGTAGAAGCTTATTTTAATTGACAAGTCAGAATGCCTTAGAGCGTATTTTGAATGGCAACTATTGTAAAATTCATAGATAAAAACAACAACATGGAAACATATCATTTCTCTTAAACTACGTCAGAGATTGTGAGATACCAAATTCTACGTTTTTTAATTATTATGATTGTGTTTATTGCTCATTTAATATTTTCTTCTGTTGTTTAGTTCAGCTATGGATTTTTAGTTGCGTAATGATGCAAACTCATCTTGTACACATTATCATTTGTATTTTGAGTAAATATATATATATGTGTGTGTATGACGAATCTGACATCAGCTTCAATAGCGGTGATGTACAGTTACTTTTAATGTACCAGAAGAGTAGAACAGGTAAATTTATGATCGCATGAGTTGTACTATCGTGACTTACTCAATGATTAAATACCCTGCCAGAAGCTTCACAAAGAGAGAGTATCAAGATATAGTTATTGAAGGGTACAGTTTCTGCTGTTTGTCACTCCATGTTGATATAAAATAATATTATTTGAATATTGTATTTACTGTATGTTTTGTTGGGAACTAGATTTTTCCCCTGATTCCATTATTACTGATTTATTGATATTTATGATAAATTATTTATTAATATTGGTGCAAAGTGCCGGCCAGGCGTTGGTTTATCAACTGTGTTGACTATATTACTAGGCCTAGCATGGCCTAGCGCGTTAAGGCGTGCGTTTCGTAATCTGAAAGTCGCGGGATCGCGCCAAACATGCTCGCCCTCCCAGCCGTGGGGGCGTTATAATGTGACGGTCAATCCAACTTTTCGTTGGTAAAAGAGTAGCCCAAGAGTTGGCGGTGGGTGGTGATGACTAGCTGCCTTCCCTCTAGTCTTACACTGCTAAATTAGGGACGGATAGTACAGATAGCCCTCGAGTAGCTTTGTGCGAAATTCCAAAACAAACAAAGACTATATTACTAAGTGTTGTTATTATGAATAAATTGTATTTTTATTGTTGAACCCTGATCATAATGGTGTTTTCATTCTATAACATAACAAGGTAACTTAAATAACTAAGTTATAGAAATGAAAGAAACTGTTTCTGACAAGAAAGATAATCTTTGAATGAGAACAAACTCCTACGTTAACTTGCGAAGTTTGGATAGTTTCAATAATAAACAAAGAAAGAAATATAAAATACTAAAGTTAATTGTTTGGAAATATGTGTGGATTTGTAGTTTTTAAGCAACAGTGAAAAATAACCTAAGTGCTCCGAATAGTTAAAAAGTATAACTGTTATTTCAATTTGTTCTTAAATTTGTTATATCTATAACATTTTTGCTATTTATTTATTACTTCTGGAATTTTTCGAATGTATAAAGTATCACATGTACCTTGTGGTTAGAATATAGATTCGTAGAATAAAGACATACGACGCTAAAACACTAAAAGTGCTACAATTTTATTGTTATTGTACATTATTATAAAACAGCCTCAACACAATTGATTATACTAGTTTGGTATTACGACTTATAAATTGTCATTACAGCTACAGTTGCGGAAATGTTGAGAATTGGTAATGTTAATGTTTGTTTGTTATGCTTTTGAATTTCGCGCAAAGCTATACGATGGCTATCTGCGCAAGCCGTCCCTAATTTAGCAGTGCAAAGCTAGAGGGAAGGCAGCTAGTCATTACCACCCACCGCCAACTCTTGGGCTACTCTTTTACAAACGAATAGTTGGATTGATATTATAACATCCTCACAGCTGAAAGGGTGAGCATATTTGGTGCAACGAGAATTCGAACCCGCGACCCTTAGATTACGAGTCGAATGCCTTGACCCACCTGGCCATGCCGGGCATATTTTAATGTTTACTTTGTAATTAATGCTATTGAGAAAAACCAAAACATCTTTTTTTTCTTCTAGCATTCTAATTTACCATATACATAAAACTATAAGTTTAGCTTTGTATGTTGGTTATCTCTCGAATAACATATAAATATTATCTGAAAAGGGAGACAAGAAAATGCAAAAATAAAATTTTTCGGTTATCTTAGTCTCTCCAAATGATTTCATTACACAGAAAGATCCCACATCAGCTAAACTCGCATATAATATTGAACATAAGACATAAAAGAAAAGAAACCGAGAAAGATAATAGTTCTCTTTAGAGATGACAAATGACCTTTATAGCAGCGCGTGATAACTTTGGTTTTAACGCATAAAGAGGTGAAGTAGACGGAATGAGGAGAAGACAGCTTCGTAGGTGAGCGCGAGAATTGTGCATTTTATGATCAATTCCTTAAAGACGTAGTTTGTGATAGAGATGCGTCGAAAGTAAAGAAAACAATAGCATTGCCAGGGTAGTATAATAGAAGGATAGGCAATAATGTGTTTTGTTCTTTAATATGACCTGTATAACTTACATGTTAAAACTGTAGAAAGAACAATGTGTTCCAATTAGTAGACTTCTCATAACATTATCAAATACCAATATTTATCACAAAGAAGACTCACATTTAAGTTCTCGAAGAACAATATCTTTTCAATTTTCTGAGTGTGAAGATTGGTTTGTTTGTTTAGAATTTTGCGCAAAGCTAAACGAGGGCTATCTGCGATAGCCGTCCCTACTTTAGCGGTGTAAGACTAGAGGGAAGGCAGCTAGTCATCACCACCCACCTCCAACTCTTGCGCTACTCTTTTACTAACGAATAGTGGGATTGACCGTCACATTATAACGCCTCTCCCGCAGAAAGGACGAGCATGTTTTGTGTGACGGGGATTCGAACCCACGACCAGCAGATTACGAGTCGAGTGCCTTAATCAGATGGCAATGCCGGACCTAGCTCCTGTGTCCACGGAGGGGAATTAAACTCCTGATTTTAGCGTCGTAAATTCGAAGATTTACCGTTGTACAAGTAGGAGACGAGTGTGGAGAAAGTTTGATTTAATAAAGATAAATTATTTATTGAAATAACTAGCTGTAACTTTAGATTAATCTTTACTGTCACAATATGTTTCATTGAACGTCTCTGTACTTGATCAAATTTATTTCTTGCTTAAAGTTGTGCGACAGCATCAGAAAGAGTAAGCAAATTTGGAATTTCGCATAAACACGCCCTCAAGTGACACAGTGGCATGTCTGCGGATTTACACCGCTAGAAACCGCGTTTCGATACCCGTGATGGGCAGAGCAGAGATATCCCATTGTGTAACTTTGAGTTTAATTACTTACAAACAGTCGTATAAACACATATGTAAATTTATTTAACATGTTTGAAGTCTCCCAATTTGCATGCGTATTGGTATGCTCACTTATTTTATTATGAATGTTAAAACTTATTCATTTAATAAATTTAAGAAAAAAAACGCAAACATTTCCTTTAAATTCAAGTATCGCGTGCCTCTGGACTTTTATCACAAGTGTGTATGGGTTTTAATTTATACATTTTAAGGAGAAATTAGTGCTTCACAACAGAAGTCTATTTTAATATTAAAGAAATTTTTTTTTTAGTTACTAGTCTCTAAGTAGAATGGAGTTAAAGGAAATGAATCTTTTCATTTTGTAATTAATCCTTAATTTATGAGATGAAAAACAAGCAAATAGAAGACAAGTACGTATATAAAGTTTGAATAATGAAATCAAAGTCTGTAAAGGATGAACACAATATTTATATCTCAAAATCTTCGCTATACAACAAAAAATACTTATTATTAATAACGTTATTGTAACCATAAGGTTTTTATCTTTCTAAATCATTCATTTTCGTTATCATACAAAGTATCTGATTACGAGATTCTGCGTATAATTTCATCTTGTATTATATTTAATTAACTACAAGTAATTGTCGTGTCTGTAGGTTTATATGCAAATAGTGGCTTGAATTAAATAGGTACTTTTATAATCATTATTATTATTAAAGAAATAAATGATAATTATAAGTGAAACGCACAACTGATGGGGGTGTTCCGAAAGTATTAATGTATGAACCTCATAAGACTTTAATAATACACTAAGTGAACAAAAACTGTTTGTTTAGAAAACCTTCATATGCTTTATAACAATAAATTAGCTCTTGAATAATGAATAATAAAAAGAAGAGTTATTAACATCTGCTATATGAAAAACTATTGTTGTACTTTATAGATAGTTTGACGGTCCTGCATAACCAGGTTGTGTAAGACGCTCGACTCATAATCTGAGGGTCGCGAGTTCGAATCTCCTTCACGCCAAGTACGCTCGCTCTTTCAGCGGTGGAGGCGTTATAATGTGAATGTTAATTCTACCATTCGCTGCTAAGAGAGTAGCCCACGCGTTGGCAGTTGGTGTTGAGGATTACCTATCTTTTCTGTAGTCTTACACTGCTAAATTAGGTACGGCTACCTCAGATAGCCCTAGTGTTGCTCTCTGTAAAATATAAAATTAAATAATGCAGTTTGAATATTTTTATATGTTTATTATATTCCTAATAATTTCATTGTGGAGAAGATTTATATGTAATTAAGAACAAAACAACACAATGGGCTATTTATGCTCTGCCTGTCGAAACTCGGTTTTTAGCGTTATAAGTCCGCAGACTGTGCTAGTTAGAGGCTACGGAAAAGAAGATAAATATAATTAAATAAAATGTAAAATTAACGACATTTTACAAATGTAAAATATTTTAAAGTTGAATATAAAGGAAAGCGATAAAGAATGTACATCAATACACTGTGTAAACTTACAATTAACAGAGAACCAATCCTAATGACACTTTTGTGTATTTACTCTTGGTTTTAAGGGCGACGCTGACATAAGCACTTAAACTTATGATATTTATTTTTCAAATTTGACATTTGCACAACGAAACGTTTCAATGATTTATAACTCACTTTACTGCGTCAAACAAAATCTGAGTGTATGGAGTTAAATCAATTTGGTTCGAAATATTTAACCTTAAATAGAGTAGGTTCAGGTTTTTCTCCAGTCATACTTTTCGTTTAACAGCTGGTTTGACTTCATGTATATTAATGTTAAACTTAGTAAAATATAACTACACTTTGCTTGTAGGCTAAGTAAAAGGCGCTCTTAAAACCTGCTAAATGGTATGTTTCGTAACTGAGGAATATTCAACATCATGCGATATATATATTATAACCATACAATTCTCAAGCCATAAACCAAAACAAATTAACATGAAATTTAGAAAAGTTTTTTTTTTTTTTTAAATACGCTGCACATTTTCAAGAAAAGGATCTTCGGGTACAAGCTAAACGTGGGATTATAAAATAAGTCCTAGGTTTTCGAGGTGACTGCGAATAAAGGACCCACATTGTGGTGGGGATACACTGTCTATCAGTTTATTTATATATATAACGAACGTTGGAGTTTAAAACTGTTATTTTTCCAGTTCCGTATTACAAAGTGGAGAATTTGCATGGTTCAAGCACTACAGTTATGTCCTGTTCTTTCTGCTATGGAGATTATTATATGCTGTAAATCCTATTTACAGATTGTGTTCATTTGATTATTTGTAAAGAGAAAAATATCATGAAAACAAAAGAAAGCTTATCATTTGTAACTAAATAAGACATTAATTAAAAAATAAACATTCAAATACAGGGAGATTAATATTATGTTAATTCTATTAAAATAATTTGTCTTATTATATTGTTTAAGAGAAAGATCACAATGAGACAGCAATGCCTTATAATTTTCAACTGTTAACCAGAGGATGGAAGAATCTGTCAGCTGTACCATACTGCCTGTCATTCAAACCAAATGTTGACTACCCTCCTTGTAATGCACACACATACTTAAACTTCAGGACAATTAACAAACAATTTTCTGAAAATAAGGAAATACTCTTTAAAAGATTTACTATCATATTTATTTACTATAATATCGACGTTTGTGTAAGTTAAATTTATATTTAGAAATGCATGTAACTTATATTGTTAAATCTTTATTGCGAAATTTCCACCTATTCGCTAAAGTTGTATAAGCTTTACGAGTGTAAGAATCAACAATAAATGTTTCACGAAATCACTAGCTTGTTGTTGAACGAACTAAAATTTTTAGAACCTTGCCTTTACGTTTATAAACCGACGCGCCGTGAGACAGTATAAGTTCTTGGTTTGTTACAGTCGGTATAATATAAACATCGGAAGCTATAACTCTTATTAATGGCGAAACTATAAATATTCGATCAGGAACGTTTATAGATTTGGAACATTATGAACCTTTTAACTTCAATGAATTACTATCGGAAGTTAGTATTTCTACGAATACATTGTATAGCTTCGAATGTGAAAAACTCGCGTGTGATGAGTGAGAAATAGCGAGCTAGCAGTTGAGTGAATTGTACCGATATCGACTTGAAATTAATTCGCTCATCGTGAATTATCAGTTCCAGGCCAGATAGAATGCTTAATATTGTTTTCAAAGTTAGTAAAACTTATAATTTATATAAATACGTTATTCATTATTTGTAATAATTGTTATTATAAATTATATTATTGTGTGTGTATTAAAATATATTTGTATCAAGAAAAACGACTTTGTATATAAATCTTTTTGGTAAATATCAAAAATATGATACATTTCGATATTTAATTAACTTTTATATTCAGTTTTAAAGCAAAGACCCCCTTTTGGCACAGTGGCATTTCAGCGAAATATACTACTAGAAATCAGGTTTCTAATAGTGACAAACAGTTCTTTGTGTAGTTTTGAGCTTAATAACATCAGCAAATTAAAAGTTAACTCAGGTTCAAGTTGTTTAAAATCGTTATACTTATCATAATAAACTGGAGGCTCGTCCGAGATAAATTATAACACCTAAAAACACAAATGATTTGTATTATGTGCAATACTATTTTATTTCAAAATATAATCAAATGTATTGAAGTGTTCGATTAAGTTTATTCATGTATTATTTAACATGGTTGTGAGTATGTTAAGTTGTTGAAAGATAGCATCTCCTGTTACAAATATAAAGTTAAACTGTTTACCTCAATACTGATGGCAATAAAAAGGTCAGCAAACAAGACAAGCGAATTAGTAAAACATAAATGATGTTTTTGATAAAATAAATATTAATCTACGAACTATAGAAATAATTCCTAAAATGTTATCTTTTTATTATAATTTCAGTCTTTGTCATTGCAAGTTTAGATATTGGTTTTAGTGTGAGGAAATATTGAAAACTGGAAACTAAACTGAAAAACATTATATTTTTCAAAACAATACAATACTCGAGATTTAAAGAACAGAGAATGATGTGTAGTTTCTCAGTCCTAAAATAATATGATAATTGATTAAATCAAATAGCGCTCAATATATTCAGGACTGGCCCACCAAGAAAGATTCAATAATATGTCAATGCATACTAATCCAGATATAAAAAAAAAACAAAATTGCTTTTTTAATATTTTGTAAGGATTAATAAAGATAATGTATGATTTAATTATTTCTTATAATGTTTTTAATACTTGAATAACAGTAGTAATAAAACCTCTATGATATTGTTAACAAATATCCTTTATTTTAATATAAAATGGAAATAGTTTTTAATTAAATTTAAAATCTAGAGAAGGAAAGGTTAAACAAATCTTTATAAAATATTCTAATTAGAATGAAAGTATATCCACAGAATAATATCTGTTTCACATCTATATGTAAATGATCATCAGATATAAAGTTTAGTTAATCTGTATCGACTTTAATAACTTATCTTAACATTCATAGATTTAGCTGCAACTTGTTTTAGACAGCTATTTAGTACCTTATACCAGAATAGCCGCTAAACATCTTAAACAATAAGTATCAGTTTTGATTATTAGCGACAGGTAATAAATAGAAAAAGGAAGGACTCTATAACCGATCTTCCTCAGATAATCAGCTGAATATGTGATCCCAGGTCATTTGATTAGGTTGGGTCTACTTAGTGAATTACTGATCATAGAAACAGACTTTGATTGATTGGAAAAGAGGAAGAGAAGGAAACCTTAAGATTTCAGTGTTATTTGTATGATCAAGGACTCAGAATGTCTTTGTCTAGTTCAAAGTGTATTGTTTTTTTGCCATCATTTTTTACAATATTTTTCTTAAAGTTGACGCGTCGTTTCAAGATGTATATTAGACGTTTATAGCTTATAGTGGTGATATTTACAGGTTAATAAACTGCAGACTTCTTCCGTATTTGAAAATTCGGATATTTTGCCGATAAAAATGAAAGAGGAAGAAAAGCTGGATTCTTAAGTAAATATTGAATATGGAAGTAAGCATTTACATTCCTACCTCTAGGGAACTAATTTATATACTCCCGACGGCTAAGCTGTAACCATGAGGGCTTATAACTCTAAAATTTGGGTCGCGATACCAGTGGTAAGTTAGAAAAAACGTTGTCTCTAACGCTCCTTTGCTTGATAACAAGCTAACTAACTAATTGATTTTAACAAATGTCAGATTGTGGATCTGAGGAACACGGTTTGTATCCAATTGTGTAAAATGGTACTTCGCATCTTTCGGTACATCATAAGAATAACGACCAAACAACACTATTCTAATAGAGTAGCTCGAGAACTGGAATTTGTTTTAGTTTACAAGCTGCTTTCTTTGTAGCCTGTCAGTAAAATAATTAAGAACAGCTAGCCTGTAGCTTTGCGTGAATTTTAGAAAAACAAAACCGATGATACACTACATGTGTTTGCGTGTGCAGTGATTTATAAAAGGTAAACATACATATTTACTTAAACAGATTTGTTTATTATTGTTTTACTTTGCTTCGTATACCGAATGAAATTCGGCTTTCGAGTTTCCTTCACCATTTTGTTAAATTTAACAGGGGACTAGAAGATACCGCACTTCATAAGTGAGAGAAGCTAGAACATAGCTTAGTAATACGATATTCAATATACAGAAAAAGTTTTCTCACACGTATGCCATGCTATTCTGATTGTTTTATTTGATCTTTGAAGTGATAGTGGAAGACAAATCAAGCTATTAAACAATTATTGGAATTTTATATTTACTGCACACATATTGATTTCTATCGATTAAAATGTCTATACAATCAGCAGTTTAGCAAGTTGCCAAGAGTTTTATCGTGTAGAAAAGCAAAGAAAAAAAATCTCTTCACAAAATAAACAGTAATAATATCAGTATTTCTCAAGAAAATTTATATTTATATTTGTATTTGTATTTATATTTGTCTCTTCCTTGAAAATGAGAAGAATGCTTGCTTTCAGAATTTTGACAACTTGACAAAAAGTGTTTTTATAAGTGACAATTTGCAAGTTGTTGTCACTGCTTTGACATGAAGAAAGAGCATCTTATAGGCGATGGCTAGACAGAGCTCCATGACAACTACGTCAATGCATCTCCTTGTATATCAGTTGATTGAGGTTGGGTTTTGGAAGACAGATGACATGCTTCGAGGACATTATAGACACCGGGTTATAAAACTAATATATGTAGTTTATAGCTGGCTCATAAAAGATATAAGTGTTACATACATTTTTGAAGAGATCTTATAGCAGCTCAACCTTCTTATAAGTGGCGATATTCTATATATATACTCACGTAAAATATTTCCTAAGATGTTCAAGATTTAGCTTTAATGTGTTAGTTGTTTGCTATGCTAGGTAATGGATTTGTCATTAAAGTTCATAAGTATGACGATTATTCAAATTAATTGTTTGTTTGTTATGAATTTTGCGCAAAGCTAAACAAGAACTACCTTTGCTAGCATCTATAAGTTAGCTGTGTAAGGCTAGAGGGAGGGCAGTTCGTCTTCACCACCCACCGCCAACTCTTGGACTTCTCTTTTACCAACGAATAGTAGGCCCGGCATGGCGAGGTGGTTAAGACTTTCGGATCGTAATCTGGAGTCACGGGTTCGAATCCCCGTCACATCAAACATGCTCGCCCTCTCAGCCGTCGGAACGTTATAATGTGACAGTCAATCCCACTATTCGTTGACAAAAGAGTAGTCCAAGAGTTAGTGGTGGGTGGTGATGACTAGTTGCTTTCCCTCTAGTCTTACACTGCTAAATTAGGGATGACTACCGCACATAGCCCTCGTGTAGCTTTGCGCAAAATTCAAAACAAACCCAACCAAACCAACGAATAGTGGCATTAAACGTCTCATTATAACACCCAAGTGGTTGAAATGACGAGCATGTTTAATGTAACATGGATTCGCACCCGTGATCTTGAGATAACGAGTCGAATGCCCCAACACCAGGCTTATTCAAGTTAATATTAAAACAAACGTTTTATTTTAGCCTTTGACAACATATAATTACTTACTATTAAATATATTACGTAAAAAAAAAAGCAAGTAATGGTATGTGCCTCCGGGATAGGAATTCAAATTTGATACTTCAAGCTAACAAGGCCAGTTCTGTACCACAGAACTATCCAACAATACACATCGCCTCCCTCTAATCAGGAGTGTAATCATTGTATGATAAGTACAATAAACAAATCACAAGAATCTATTACAGACTGACAATTATTTATTTAGCTGTACCATGAATTATCGAACTAATAGCATTATTATATCATAATAAGTAATATTAAACATTTTACGTGAAAAAGCGAAAAATTATTTAGGAACCGGAACGAAAGATCCCTAATAGAGCACTGACTTAGTCAATTTTGGCATATCAGGCATGTTAATAAGAATTCCTGTTGATATGGGAAGTATTTATTTGTTTTACAATTTTTATTAAAATAAATTATGTTAATGACCACATCAGTCCATGTATTAGACGGTAGAAGCATCTACCCAGCGAGCAGTTTATAATTAAAAACTATTCAGAATTAGAAAATTACACTCTCTGCATAATACCATTTACAGCCATTTAATTTTATAATAAACATAGATATACCGTAAAAAAAATAATTGTAAAAGTTACAGTAAAATACTGACATATCAGTTTCCACTAGTATACTGTAAATTCTACAGTACGCTGTAAAATATTAAAATTACACTTAAATATTATAATAGTATAATTTATGGTATATTTTACAATAAAATATAAATTCAGTTTATTGTAAAACTGTAAAATAATATTACTTTATCCCTAATTTTTACATAAAAGTAATGTACTACGTTATTTGTATAGGTTATTTACTCAATAATTACATTATGTAACACAAATTTTGATCCTGAAGAGTATGTTATTTCTTAATTGCTTATATTGTTATAGTACAGAAAATTACCATTATTCCCTTCAAACTATGCTTTTGTGAGCTGGATAACGAAATTTATAAATTAACCTATTTTCTTTGTAAAATCTGGCAAATTTGCACATTTTCATTCACATAAGGTCTGAATAAAACAACATATGAATCAAGATTTACATGTATTTATACTAAAGTTATACAAAAATGTTTAAAAGTGAGTAGGTTTTCGAGATTTGCGACTGTAATGTAAATCACTTTAATGTACCAGCCCCCAAATATCGTCTCCCATCATGTTTTCGTTATACGGTCCCAAATCACAAAGCAAAGTTTGAAAAGAAAAATAGGTCTTTTCCATTTATTTTAGGCATAAGCAACTGAAAAATAACACTTTCTGCCCAGGAACAAGAAAAATGTAAAAAATTTGTTACATAGTGTTATCCAATAAATATATTGTATTTAACTTGTATAATAATATAATAGTTTAGACTGACTTTATGACACATAAAGTCTGACCTTTACACTACAACTCACACGAGTAATGTAATTCTCTAGTTTCTATGATGTGAATTAAAGTTATCAGTTCTAGTCTAGGTATAAGTCATCTGCAAGATATTTGCATACTTCTCTCTTTCTTGTTTTACGAAAATCTCCAGATACAGTAAAAAACATTTCGTGATGTAATAGAATTTGCTAATTGCAAACAGTCATATCAAAGCTTGAAAGAATGTTTTTAATATATATGAATTGCATACAAAGTGTGTTAGCTATGCTTATTGAACATACTAGAGTATTATATGTAATAGAAATGAGAGTTATAAGACCTCATAGTCACAGAGTCCATTCACTCATCCATACAGATTGTGTATAAAATAGTCATTCTCTAATTTGTAATTACGTTAAATAATATGCCTTGCTTGTTTCTTACCACTCTTAGTGTAATGATAATCCTAGACTTATTAGTGAAGATGGAGGTGGGGGGGGCAGTAACAATGGCTTGTCCCTACACGACGGTAATCCAATCAAAGAAAGTTCATTTAAGATGGAAATCTCAGAAGTGAAGCCGTTAAAGTTATTTAATAAGATCAGAATGAGCGTGCTACTTGTAAATGATGGTTTTAAGAGTTTCTAAAACTCAACCAGGATGGCCGTAGTTATAACTTTCGTCCTATTGTTGTTTCAGCTTTAAAGTGAATTCTTAATACTAGCGATAGTAGAATCGATAACATCTGAAGTAAATTTTAAATGCAATCATTTCCATGGTGTCTGTAAGACACATTCTATTTGTACGTCTTTATTTAAGGTTGATATAACCTGGTTATTTTAGTAAAAGTGAATTTAGCAGATAGCCCAATGTGGCTTTGCTATAAAAAAAATACATAAACACATATATTTAAGTAAAAATGAGAAGGTCTATACGTAGTTCAACATAACATCTAAAAACTAATAAGTCAAACATTCTAGTTCAATTAAAAATGGGAAGAAGTAGGTTAATGGTATATGTACCAAGATAGTGAATTCTACGCAAAATCGAGCCTTTAGGCTCGTAGATTCGTTGTAAGAGTTACGATCAAATGTTTGATCGGGCAACATTAACTCAAATGTTGGCAGTGGGTGGTGTTGACTACCTGCCTGACTTCTGCCCTGCAGCTCAAAGTTACGGACGCCTGTATGTATCATATATAGTCCTCGGATTGGTTTGTGAGAAATCCCAAAACAAACAAACAAATTATTCAAAATGAAGTTATAAATATTTCATCAACGGTATCAGACTGAATCGAACAAAGTATTTAAAATACAGCACTGCAAATATTATATAATTGGTACCACACCGAAGCAAATTATTCAAAACTAAGTTATTAATATTTTATGAGTGGTATCACACTGAATTGCCCATCGCCAGTAAAGTGGTAACTCTACCGATTACGCTAAAACCAGGGGTATGATTCTCCTTGGTATGCTCAGCAGATAGCCCAATGTGACTTTGCTATAAGAAAACATTCACACACTGAATCAAACAAAGTGTTCAAAATACAGCACTATAAATATTATATAAATGGTACCACACCAAAGCAAAATATTCAAAATGAAGCACTATAATTAATTTATCGGTGGAACTACACAGACGGTGACAAAAAACATAAAAGAGTAGAAAAGTTACAGACAGGATGATTAAATAACTACAGTGGGAAAATCAGTGGAATAACATGAGCTCTAATTAAACAAATAAATATCTTTAGGAATTTGAGCCCTTATTTAATCATTTATTTGTTTGTTTACGTATTGAGTAAGGAGCTGAGGTAATTTACTGTTAGTTTAAAAATAGTAATAATTCCTCGTTCCAAAAGCCGAAATGATACAGTGAAATAAAGTTGATTTTTCTATCTAATCAGTGGCGCTAATTAGCAAACTTTATAAATATGAATTTCTAAAGTTTGATATTTGGAATATCATTAATTAAAAGGACAATAAATATTAATTACACTAGGAAACAAATGTTTTCTCTATTACTAGAAATAATGCAACTTTGAGTAATTTAAAAATGCTGATTTTAAAAACGGCGTTGAAGATTACTGGTCGCCTCTAGTTTTGGAAGTTTAATAAATTTATTCAAAATATTCTTATATGTCGTAAAAAATAACATTTTTCTTTAATGCTTTATTTATTCATTAAAAATTGCTTTTAAGAATATATAATCTGCATGATTTGATACGGGCGATTTGATTAAAATTGTTCATTCTTGAGGATGGTGTGTAGTACCTAATTTTTTTCCATCAGTGTACCAACATTTGTACAACAACACAAAGCATCATGTATGCTGTAGTGAGGAGCAAGATTTTGATGGGGACTTTATTAAAATAAAACTCTTATTCCTAAAGCTTAATAGGGCCTGGCATGGCCAAGCGCGTAAGACGTGCGACTCGTAATCCGAGGGTCGCGGGTTCGCGCCCGCGTCGCGCTAAACATGCTCGCCCTCCCAGCCGTGGGGGTGTATAATGTGACGGTTAATCCCACTATTCGTTGGTAAAAGAGTAGCCCAAGAGTTGGCGGTGGGTGGTGATGACTAGCTGCCTTCCCTCTAGTCTTACACTGCTAAATTAGGGACGTCTAGCACAGATAGCCCTCGAGTAGCTTTGTGCGAAATTCCAAAACAAACAAACAAAATAAAGCTTAATAAATTACATTGCGGTAAACAACAGCCAAGAAGTTCCCCATGCTGCTTTGATAGAGATAAGTCATGAATCAGATCATTTAGCTCTTCATGTGTGACCAGATGAGGCAGTTTAAGTTGAGATGCCACAGGAATAGAACTACTAGATGAAGAGGATGAAAGTGATTTATTGTCTTCTTTGCGGAATAAATTTCCTGTTTCCAAATTCACTGGTAAATGTGGCACTGGAAGGTCATTCCTCTGAAGTACTGGTTTCATTTCATTAGGTATACTTATTATAAAGCTAAACAATACATTACATACATTACGTATTGTTTAGCTTTACCTGAATATCCAAAAACATTGGTAATTCAAAATTATCAGTCAGTTTGGTGATCTTTGAGCTCACGTAATTGGGATTTCTTATTCAGCCACTGTGTCAAGCCAGATATGCTAATTGTACAACAGAGATGTGGAACTCAATGTATTTGTTTGTCACCAGATTTACACCCAAAATAATGATAGAAAGCTACATTTACCTTGTGTGTGATGTTTATTCTCGTGAAATTGTAATATATTTTTCGAAACTTTTAGTTACGTTTTACACTTTCAGGCTTTACTTGAATTGGAGGCAGCCAGCATTTCAAATGATTTTCTAAACATTATAAAATAAATTATTTTTTACAGAATTAAAGTTATAAGATTAAAAAACAACAAGAAAATTCTGCAAAATTTCATTATATCGCGGGTATGATGTGATGAAGAAGATTGGTCCTTTTTAACTGTATATGGATCAAGACGAAGTGACCAACTGAGTGAACGAGAGGCGTTTAATTCTGCCCTTTTTATACTCAGTTGAGGAAACACTCTAGCAAACTGAGCACGTGAAGCAAAAAAGATGCAATTTACTGAAACTATATCGAGAATAAATAATTTATATGAACAATATATTTGGACTTTTACAGCAATACAATATAGTCTGTGTTTGAAGTTATCAAAACATACATATTTTACCTATTAAACTGTTCAAGTAAACTTACTTTTACAGCATAAAAATATTATACAAAGTAATTGTATTGTATATCATGTAGGGGTGATAAAGTATTGAGATATTACAATAACTCAAAAGCTAGGGATGATGGACGAATTATAACTACATATTTGAAACCAGCAACAACAAACCATTTCGAATCACTTAAGCTTTCTCAAGTTGCAAACGTTGTCCAGTGTTATAAGCATAATCAGATGGCATTTCCTGAAGAGTATTCTGTAAAAGTATGTCACAATTTAAAAATTCTCTGAAGATAAATCAAACATTTAATTTCTTTTTGTTGATGGAGATATACACAAGGAAGTAAAGACAAGATTTAAAAAAGCAGATACTAATTTTAGAGAATTAAATACAATACGGAAAAATGTAGGTGTATCTGTTAAGATGAAATTTTAGTTGTTCAATAGCTTGGTTCTCAGTTTTGTTATATAGCTGTTAAAGATGCAAAGAGCTAGAATAAATTGAGTCTAGACTCAAAATGTTTAAGAGTGATTTTGTAAAAAAGATAATGAAGATCAGATAACACTAGGTAACAACATTTTTACTTTTTCTTGTTCCTGGGCAGAAAGTGTTATTTCACAATTGCTTATGCCTAAAGTAAATAGAAAAGACCTATGTTTCTCTTCAAACTTTGTTTTATGATCTGGATAATGAGATTTTCAAATCACCCATTTCCCAGTACATTCCAGGTAGATTCAGTGCTGAGTAGCTGATAGAGAATTTTCTCGAATTTACAAGGATTTTTAAAGACCATTTAGAATTTTCTAGAACTTTCCTCAGCAATATGTATTTACAGGGGCTCACCTCTTACCACTTCAGTTTGGTTCTAGCTGCCTAAGTGAGTGAATACATAGATTTATCAGATATGGCATCAAGAAGCTGCAAACATTCTCCAGACGTATTCTGTTATGTATGTGGCCAATTTATCATGGCAAGAGCGAAAAGTACTACGTAACAGAATCTGCTAAAAGGAGTGTAGCCTATAAGGCATGCCTGTCGAGGATTAAGACAAACTCTGGGCACCTAATTTTACCTGCGAGCAGTGCAGAAAAACTTTAGAAGGTAAGACAGACAATTTTTGCTTGCTTGAATAATAAGATGTTATATTGTACAAATTTTAGACCTTTTAAAATTTAAATATCTTTTAATTTTATTTAAATTTCCAATAGTATAGAAAAATATTACATATGAAATTTTTTGCATGAACCTCTTACACATTAGGTGTGGATGAAATAAATTTGTTTTTCATAATAACAATTTTGTTTTGCTCTTTTGTAGGATGGTACAGAAGAGAAAAGAGAGCCACAAAATTCCAAGAATTTGGTGTGAACCCACTGACCACTCAAGCAATTGCTACTTCTGTATAGTGGAACCTTCCAAACGTCGGGTTGGCAAGAATGCATCTGCTATCATGTATTTGGACCTTCCATCATCCATCGCTTCAGCGTCACACTGCCCTGAGCTCCCTGTACCCACTCCGCCACATAGAAAACAGCCATCCTCAGAAGAGAGCAGCAAATCAGAAGAGGAGATTAACGTTGAGGATCCAAATTATAATTTCATTCTGTATACCTCAAAAAGGAATATAACACTGCCAAGACCTTGATAGATGCCTTGAAGTATGGTGAGTATGGCTGGGATATTATCAGACCACTTCAAAATGTTGGCATTCCTAAGGAGACTTTACCAAGTTTCCCTGTTATCTTTGCCTTTGGGACAGCAGGAACACTGCAGCGCACTACAACAGAAAGCACTGGCCACAACGATCCGAGTTCTCTGTGAGGAGGCACAATGTCAAGTGTGAGCCACTAGTGGACCTTCAGAATATGTTGTTCCCACCATTCCACATAAAACTGGGTCTTATGAAACAATTCGTTACAGCTCTTGATAAGGTTCTGCAGCCTTCAGGTACCTTCGAGACATCTTCTCTCAGCTGTCTGAGGCAAATATCAAAGCTGGTGTCTTCGTTAGAGCACAAATAAAGAAGATCCTGGAGGGCACAGAATTCCTCAAGAAGCTCAGTAGGAAGGAAAAAGAGCTCGGGGCAGCTTTTTCTCAGTGGTTTGGGGCTTCTTGGGCAATCAAAAAGCCGAATGTTATGTGGAACTGGTTGAGGCTCTGGTGAAGAACTATGGCAAAAGGGGCTGCAGGATGTCCTTGAAAGTCCGTATCCTCGACAATCGTCTTGATAAATTCATGAAGAACATGAAAGCATACTCAGAGTAGCAAGGCGAGCGCTTCAATTAAGATATACTAGACTTTGAACGCCGCTACCTAGGAGCGTATAATGAAAACATAATGGGAGACTATATTTGGGGGCTGATACATAAAAGTGATTTACATTAAAGTCGCAAATCTCGAAAAAACTACTCACTTCTAAACATTTTTTGTATAACTTTAGTATAAATACATGTAAATCTTGATTCATATGTTGTTTTACTCAGACCTTATGTGAACGAAAATGTGCAAATTTGCCCGTTTTTACATAGAAAATAGGTTATTTTCTAAATTTCATTATTCAGGTCACAAAAGCAAAATTTGAAAGGAATAATTGTCATTTTCTGTACTATAACAATATAAGCAATTAAAAAATAGTGCATACTATCCAGGAACAAAATTTGTGTTACATAGTGTAATCCTACAAATGAGGAGACATTATGAGAAAGAAGTAAACACAAATCAATTATATAAGAGCTAAACTTATATATATATTGTTCTCTACAAGTGGGTGTCGAGAAAACCCACTCGTAGAGAACAATATATATGTAACAACGGCTCAGTTGTGTTGAGAATTTTTTTTTTTTTTTACTTAGAGGAGCGACACTTCGACACTCAATTACACAACCCCTTTCAAACATGTGGTCAGCTTCCGATCAGTTACATCTTTCTTTCTTTGTGACACTGACGATGACCGAAGAAGGTCGAAACGTTCTTCGCTCCTCAACGTAAAACATTTTCTCAACCCAAACGAGCCGTTTTTACATATGTAAGAGCTAAACTTGTTTAGATGGAAATAATATGGACATGTTCTAAGAAGTGAGATGAATACCTTTACCAGAAAAGCAATGGAATTGAGGCCAATTGTAAAAAAGACGCATAATAAGACCGACCATACTTGGTGTATAACAAAAGAGAGGAATATAAAAATAAAGACTTGGATAGAATAGATGTTGAAGAATAGACAAAGGACCTGATGCAGTGAAGAACATTTATAACTGTTTGATGAATCACTTGAGATTTGAAATGCACTGATGATGGTGTGTTTTTTTTTTTCAAACATTTGCTGTAGTAGTAGAACAAATTTCAAATTTTCTATATACAAAATCTTAAAACGAAAAGCGAAATAGTTGGGTAATTTTCTCAAGGTTACTAGTAGTTCATAAAACTAGAAAGGAAACCGTTGATTAAAAACCCTGCCTTTCGATGTGTTCGACTTTTCCAAGAGTCATTCTGAAAATATGCTAAGAAATCTTTACTCTGAAAAGTTGTAGATGTAGGGCCAAGATCTACAACTATTTCAATTTGTTCTCGAGTTTTGGTTGTTTTTCAAATAGACATTTTTATTATCAGCGTTACATTGACTTTTATGCTACATTCACAAAACGATAGCTTACTTATTGTTAAAGATACTCAACATTTGTACGAAATCTGACCAACATCAAATATAAACGTTTTGAGTTACGTGAATGAATGCAATGTGACTTTATTCTACAGTAACCAGAAGTTAATCAACTTATCTTCGAGAAACTTAAATTTCGCAACAAATTTGATCAAAATCATATGAGAACTGTTCGATTTATACTGTTAACATTCACATACTCGCTCAAAACATTAAACTGAGAGAAATCTAATAAGACTATCTGCTGACGTCCTTAATTTTTAACTGTAAGCTAAAGGGAAGGTTACTAGTCAGGAGCATCATAGTATCCATGTTAAGGGATCAATAATTGTCCTTGTAATTCAACTAACGTGTGAGAGGAAGTTTTTGTTGCGTCTCATGAATTTGAAACTCTACCACAGATACAACTCGTGCGAGGCAGGAGTAATAATTACATAACATAAATATATTGTTAAATAAATGAAAATATGAAATAATGTGTCGTAAATAATTATAATAATCTTGAGTACGATGAAATGTAATAAGTTGTTTCAGGGTTTTACTCTATCAAAGAAATGAATTTCACGAGTCACACTTCGATTTAAGTAACCATAAAGTTTTCATTTATCTGTTGAATTTTGCGCAAAGGTACTTGAGAGTCAACTACACTAGTTTTCTCGAATTTTGAAGTAATATACTAAAGGGATGGCAGCTGGTCTACATTATCCACCATCAACTCTTGATTTGCTCTTTTACCAACGAATAGTGATATTGACTATCACGTTATAACACCCCACAGCTGCAAGAGCAAGCATTTTGGATGAGACGGAGATTTTAATACGCGACCTATAAATTGCAGTTCGAGTACCCTAACCACCTGGACATGCCAGAGCTAGCCAAGGATTTCTTATATGTATAAACAAATATAGATAAGGAACTCTTAATAATACTAAATGGTCAATTGATTTTTAGGTATAATTTTTTGAAGCAAAAATTTGGCATTTCTGGTTTTTCGTACGGTAAATTGTAAGATCGCAGAAAGTGCTGAGAAACTAGCGGTTTCTCAGTGGCTTCAAGTGCCTTGAAGGTGGTTAAGTCACTAGACTCGTCATCTGAGGGTCGCGAGTTCGAATCCCGTCACTTCAAACATGTTCGCCCTTGCAGCCATGGGGGTGTTATAATGTGACTATCAATCGAACTATTCGTTGGTAAAAGAGTAGTCTAAGAGTTGGCGGTTGGTGGTGATGACAAGCTGCCTTCCCTCTAATCTTACATTGCAAAATTACATGTTTGGTGCAACCGGAATTCAAACCTCTCCCACTCGGATTACTAGTCGAACGCCTTACCACACTTGGCCATTTCGGGCCTATACAGTATGTAATATATTACATTGTTAATTCGTGTTCAATATTTTAATCATGTAAAGTTTCACGTATATTCAGATAAATTATTGTTTTAATTTATTTAATAATAGCATGAATATGTGATAGAATCCATCCTAAAAAAGTCACATGGATCTAATTAACATAATACTCTTTATTTAATTTCTTTAGAATTAAATGACATTATAACACAAAAATGTTGTTATTATTTAATTAGACATTCAACGTTTCGCTTTACAGCTTTCTTGAGGAGCATTCACTAAAACACAAACCAAAACTGACAGTTTAGAGTTTCAAACGGTTCAAATAATAAATTATATTCGAATCTATTATGTTGTAAAGATTATTGTTGAGATAAAAGTATTGTTGAAATAATTAACTGGAACAGGTAGTAAACAAAAATTTATATTAGAGAGTAAAAGTAAAATGACAAAAAATAGATTAAAATATAATAATAAAATAATTAAAGTTATAGGTGCCATTTTTTTGTCTCCTTCTGTAATCTTAATACAATTTTTCTTTATTACATGTAGCAGTTAATCATTTCAACAATACTTTACGTACAACAATAAGCTTTACAATTTAATATTTCCAAAGCAGGCTGTATAAACGTACGTTATAGATTCGAATAGAATTTATTATTTAAACCATTTGAAGCTTCGTACTGCAAGTTTCGGTTCGTGTTTTACTGAGTGCTCTTAAAGAAGCTGTAAAGAGAAACGTTGAGTGTTTAACGAAATAATAACAACATTTCAGTGATACAAGGTCGTTTATTCCCAGTATTAACATGACACTCTTTATTACATCTTGTGTTATCTCACGTAATAACATTGGTATCACAATAAACTCATCGAATTTCTATTTCTTGATCAAACTGGATCGATTTTCGAATACAAAAGTATTTGAGCAAGGAAAACAAAACTCGATTACTAAGTGTGTGGCTGCTTTTGTAATACTGCTTTAAAATGTTGAAAAATAGCGTGAAAATCTACAATAGAAAAATCAATAACAATATTACTTAAAAACTAATACTAAGCGACATCATGAAGTCTTCACTATATTGTAATATAGTTTTATAAATAAAAGTAGAAATTCAAAGCTCAATACTGTAACATAAAAGTAAAATTCATTCCTATAAATAGTCTATTATAATTTTATAAATAACAAATACATTGCTCTTGTCTCAACTATTTTGAAATCGGTTAGGTGTTTTATTTACTCAAACTGGTACTCGCTTGCTGATTGTCTGTATATTCAATGATAAAAGAAATAATATTAGCTGAACGTTGATCGTTTTAAGAGAAATAATAAGTTGCTAATACACTAGGTAAGAGAATTACATTTATATTAAAATGTCAAAAGTCGTATTCGAACGATCTATCTTGTCAGTCGTGAGTTGACAACTGAATCGCGGGATTGAGGGAATCTTCTAGAATTACGCGACACCTTTACAGACATAATTCTCTTTTCTTATAAATACTTAAACGTATTTCATTCACTTTTAGATTTTATAGCTTTTAGTAAACGTTATTCTAACGCTTAATATTCCATATTTATTTTCAGTGATCACACAAAACGTACAAACAAGGATAAATAATTGAAATATACGAGTCATAAAAATACATTCAACAGTGACCGACCATCAGAGAAATGAAAGACAATTTTATTCACTTGCTTAGATCACTTACACTACTTGTGTTATTTTACAAACATCGCATTTTACTCGCCGAGAAGTCCAACGCTAGTAGAGCGGTAAGTCTAGGGATTTATAACCCTAAAATCACGGGTTTGATTCCTTTTGGTGAACACAACAGATAGCTCGATGTGGCTTTGCTAAAAAAATACACACAAACACACATTCGGCGAGAAAATTAATAAAAACTAATAATTATTATACTAATTACTGTAGAAAAGAAAATGTTTTCGTGATTTAAACTATACTGTTACACTAAGATATTAGAAATGGATGCTCACTCTTTCACTTAACGGTAAAAAACAACAACACAGGAGATAATAATTAAGATAGGCTACTAAAGAACAAAAATATTCTTCCAGGCTTTTTAAACGTCTAAACAAAAACTTAAATCATACGAATGATGTTTTCAAAGTCTACTTTCGATTGATTGCAGACAGAAATTTACTTGTATACCCTATCCAGCCTTATAAACGTTTATTATATTATATGCAATTCGTTACTTTTTTAAAAAAATTTGTAAACAAGAGGTTATGGTTGAAGTAAGATTATAAAATGGAAGACACAATTTCTTCACAGATTATAGATATCGAAGATTTTATTTAAATGTTTTAGACAAATGTTGTTACAATTTCCAACATAAAATATTAATTAATTAACCTTCATAATATTAACCTAGTAGATATAATTTGCTATGAACTACTATTTTCAAAATTTTAGCTTAATTATAGAGTTTAATTACATATAGTTTATCAAAAAGAGTAAATTAAGTTGTTATAAAACTAAAACAAAAACGAAATACGAAAGTTATTAATGAAAGTTTTTTCTGAAACGCGTATTTGATGATACATTAATTAACAGTAAGAGTTTCAGAAAACTATACTTAAATTACGTTTATCAGTTTATATTCAGAAAATTTCAGAATAGTTGTAGAATACGTAGAGAAAAATTGAACTTTTACAAGAAAAAATTACATAGAATTCGGAATTAATAACATAGATGTTTGTAAACACAAATAATGGTAAAAATTAAATATAACTTATTATTCCTTTTAATACAGTTAAACTTTTATATTTCTCCCAAGTAAATGTTCCATTCAGTTGGCATTTGATCCAAAATAGCGTAAGGTAATACCTTTTATGTTATTTGGTCCGACATATCAGACGGTTAAGCCTGGCATTACCAGGTATTTTATGGTATTCGAGTTCGAATCCCCTTCCCGCCAAATATGTTCACTCTTTATTGTTTTGGACTTTATAAGAAATGAGGTTTTAAAACCTGTTATTCTTGTTAGAAAGTAGGGTGCGCTCTTCATCCAATCAGAAGTTTGTTGGACTGAGTTAATCTTTTCAAGAAGGGTGTTTAGATTTTTGTGGTTTTCATGCAAGGCTGTTTGAATATGGACTTTAAAAGCTTCTTTTATCTGTCTTTTTCTTGAGAGTGGTTCATATTATTTTATTATCATAGTATCTTCTTTCTTGTAATGTGTCAGCTCTGTTATAAGGATGACCTGATTTATAGTTAATTGTCTTCACTCCTGTGGTGTTTGAGCTGTGTTGTTAGAATAACCTGATCTATGGTCAAGTATCTTTCTTCTTGTAGTGCGTGAGCTGTGTTGGTAGAATAACTTGATCTGTGGCCAAGTGTCTTTTATTACCTCTTATGGTGTATGAGCTGTGTATTATTGTGACCACCTCCCCTAGGGCGAGGAACTTATCAACTTTTTCTATTTAAATCGTGAATTGTGTTGTTTGATGTGGTCTGTTCAGGTCATTAATGAAACAATTTTTTTTTATGAAGATTGGTGACATTGCGAGCGATCTTAGCTGTTTTGAGTGCACATCTTTGAAATATTCTATGTAGAAGTTACTCAGTACCAATGAACCTAAATATAAATTTGTTGTTGGTGACACTATTTTTCTTTATGATTGAATTTAGTTGTGTTGACACGAAAATCTGAAAATTATGTTATTCATTATCGTGTAAATTCTATTTTAAGTATGTTTCTATCAAAAGTCACCCATAGTTTAGTTACTAACGTAATTGTAAGTTCATCTGAACTAACCAAAACTGACCAGTGTATTTTTTACGAATATTGTGGTAGATTTCATACACATAGTTGACTTAATATATAAAAACCGAGGATGCTTTCATTCTGCTAATGGTGATATTACATCTTCAAAGTATCAGGCTAAGGAGTTGCTTAACGAAGCTATACAGTTGTCTATGGGGCAAAGAGGCTAGCCTTGCTTATATGAATTTCAAGTAAACCATAGATGCATGGGGTGGCCAAAGATATTTTTAGTTGTTTGACTGTCTTTGTTACAAATTATTGAGTTGATTTTCGGTTAATCTTTTTTTTATTTAGTTTTGAGTCAGACTTTATGTTCATGTAACTGCAGTTTTCATTTAGAATATGGACTTTATTGGCATATTGTTGATAATCGATACTTATTACGGCATCATCTTTGTTATAGTGTTGTCATTCTTTCGGTTTCCGAGACATATTGTTGATAATCCATACTTATTACGGCATCATCTTTGTTATAGTGTTGTCATTCTTTCGGTTTCCGAGACATATTGTTGATAATCCATACTTATTACGGTATCATCTTTGTTATAGTGTTGTCATTATTTCGGTTTCCAAGACATATTGTTGATAATCCATACTTATTACGTCATCATCTTTGTTATAGTGTTGCCATTCTTTCGGTTTCCGAACTGTTTTTTTTTTACACTGGTGTTGTAATGGAATTTACATTTCATTGATTTATGAACGACAGATTTTATTTAAATTAATCTTTTACTCTTCTTTCCCAGTAGACTATAAGATTAGTTTTCTCTGGTGACAGTTGTATCATCCTAGAGTGACTTAGTTGTGCATTAGAGAGAAGTTTTGTCTTTTCTTTGTACACGTTTCTCTAGTTTTCTTGTGGTCGTTTTAAGTGATTTTAGAATTAGGATATTTTTGTTTTCAGATGAGTGGATTTAATTTTTGATATGATCTTCCTTCATAGTTGTAGAGTTGTGTGTAACTTTAAAAGAAGTTTTTGTTGTCTAATGAATTATTATTTATCTTCAGATAAAGAATGAAAAAGAGTGTTCCATGTTTTTTATATTGCATTATTTGATCTTATTTTTAAAGTAAGACTTTATAAAGTTTCTGATTTAATTTTTCAGTTTTGTTGTTAATAGCTTCAGGACGTATGCTCTAGTGTCTATGTTTATGGCAGAAGGTGAGATGGTAATCTATGCTAGATAGCATGTAATTAAATCGCCCTAAATCCCTTGCAGCTTCCGGGACTGTACCATGTCATTAAGTACTTAACAGTAAGGTGTTGAGCATCGAATATTAATCGTTGTTATGATTAGCTGATTAGCATTCTGTACGATAAGTCACGTATAATTATTAATTAGATACAATGTTTTCATATTAGACACTAATTACCTATTAATTTTTATCTATGTTTTCAGCGAAGTCATGCATGTGAAGGCAAAATAGAGGATTATAGTCTTTCTCTTGTGACTTCTAACATTGGTAAAATACCAACAACAACAAGTAAGTGCAGATATCTTCCCATTCTTATCACCAGTTCTTAGTACCTTCTCGAGGTAACATTTTAAAGATAATTCCACCAAAGCTTCCGCCTTGTAGTCCAAGATTAGGCTCAGATATATTGATACTCTCGTAATTAGGCCACACCTTACAGACAAGGTTTTCGATATCCTGGATAAAGTGAAAATATAACATCTAACAACACACTTCACGACTGAAATAGGAAGAAAGATAAGTTCTCTTTCCTGAGCGTTATGGTCCCCATGGAACACAAGACATATACCGCAGCAGTTAACAGAAAACTCGCATATCCCGTACTGATCGAACGCTTCATATAATACTTAGCCTTCAGATTGAACAAAATTTGCCTTTAAGTTGTTACGAAGAATGAAAAACACGTTTTTGCGACTTTCCTTGAAAATGGATAGCACGAGTACTTGATAAATAGAAAATAAAGAAACGAATGTTGACAAAAAGCAGTAATAAATTTAAATACACACATTTTCTATTCTAGGTCTTTCAAATAACAATTAAAAGCTTTATTTAAAGCCTCAAGCAGGATAAAGTATTCACAAGTTTTAACACTATCCAATCTTATAGTGCTTTTCGAATCATCCAACATAACAGATGGAGTGCACATTGGAGTAATGTTTATCTACCTATAACAGCCCTTTGCCTCTTAGAAGATCAGATAAGTGAAATAATACTGTAATACAGGGATATGAACCGCACACAAAAACAGCCTTTTACATTTAATTTACTGACGAAAAAAAAACACGTTTAATCAGGTTAGCACAAAAGTCAGTAAAATACAAATATTCTCTTTTGGATTTCTTGATTAACTAGAATTAAGTACAAAGCTACAAAATGGGTTATCTGTGCTATGCCCACCACAGGTTTCGAAACCCGTTTTAGCAGTGTGAGTCCGAGATATACCGCTGTGCTATTGGTGGACTGTCTTTTGGAAACATCTAAAATACTATTAGAAAAAGTCGCAATACGATAAGAGCCCTGAGAACTTGAGAACATACCTAAATGTTTAAAAGGAAGACTGCAGGTTTCAACCATATTCCTTTTATCACATATAGTAAAAGATAGCAACGTAACTGTAAGAGGGAACTAATAATTTCTCGATATTTATAATACAATTAGTAATTAATTAATAACTAAACCTAGGCAATCGTGAAAGGCGCTAACCATAACAATGACTTATTATAAATAAAATGTGGAAACATTCCATTCAGCAAGCTATGTCATCCTTGGTTTTTCATATATTTTTATGCATATTTGACCCATAACTATATAACTAAAAACAAATTAATATTATATTTATTACTTATATCTCCTCAAAGATGCTGATGTTACATCTGTTACCCGTAATTATATCTTCATAGTGTGGTGAAACTAAGTCAAATACTTATAGCAAAGTCACTTGTAGTATGGAAGAAATAAGTACATCTTCTCATCTGCGTATTCTATCAATAAACACAACTGTAATATAATTATAAAGCCAGAATGTTTATTATTTTTAATTTTAAAGTTTAGGGTTCTTTTTTGTAGTATATGTGAACTATTAGACAACTTGTCGTGTTAAAGACCTAGAGGTACGGGAATCGAGATGTGATGCTGCCGAGCAAATTTCACACTGTAAGCTACGAATGTGTCGTAAAAGTGAGACTTAATCTCGTTATACGATTCAAAGCGCCTAACAAAGCCTTCTGGTGGCGGATATTGTCGTTAATAAGCAAAAGTCAGGTTCCTCGTCGTGTTGTCAGAGATTCGCATGCAGTAGCAAATAAGTCGCCATGTATTTATATTATTCCATAGAAACTGTGATACCTTCATCACTTCAGGACTCAAGTTCAGTGTAACTTGATAGCATATATCTCAGTATTGGTTGACGAATCAGATATATTTAAAGGTTTAATTATTATATTTTAATCTATATTTTATTGGATAAGTCTATGTCTATTTTTTATTCCTTCCTCTACAAACCCATTTCTTCCAGGAGTAATCAATATTATATTGAATGGAGCTAAAACTTACTTGAATTAAAATAAATTTGAATTGATCCTGAGTTCTGACATTAACATTTTTTCTGTCTTAATGTTGAAAGGTTCCCAAGAAGCGCAAAATTATATATTACACCATTATAATGTAAACTACATGGTCTGATGGTTAGGGAGCACCACTCGTAATTCCAAAGGTTCGCATTCCCTTTGTTAACTCTGTTCGCCCTCTTAGCAGTGGGAGAGTTATAAAGTGACAGTCAATCTTATTATTCGTTAGTAAAAGAGGATCCCAAGATTTGGCGGTGGGTGATGTTGAATAGCTGCTTTTGCTAAATTAAAAATTACCAGGTCCTTTGATGGATCCATGGTGACACGGTAGCTGCACATGGTGTCATATCTTAAAACAAGAACAAAACACATTAAAAGATTTATACAAAATGTTCATATATATATGCATGTCTACAGTACTTACCAATTTTAATTAAGTCAAAGTATGGATTTGTAGCGTGTTAAAATAATGAAGACACTACTACAGCCTAGTTGTTTACTTTCTTTATACAGTCTTTAGTTTTAGGCTTAAAAATATAATTCGTATATTTTCGTTCAGCTTGTTCCTGTACTTGTTAATGATCCCTCTTCCTAGTTCTAAATTAGTAATTTTAATTATCTTGTTTCTTAAGTTTTTATGTCTCTTTATGAAGAAACAAATCGTAAGCTACATAGGGGGACATGCATTCTGTTAAAATTTACATGTTTAATACATCTTTAATAGTTAAAATAGAGGAATACTTAATATATTTAAAATTATGCTTTATATAATCGTTGTATAATTCGTAATTTACAAGAAAACAATCTACCAAATTTCTGTTTTATGCAAGAATATAATAAATGAATTTTTCTAAATGAGTTGAAAGTCAAATGCTGAAAAATCTTAAATGTTCTTTGCACTATCCACCCTTCCTAATAACCACACCCATTTCATCGATGTTTACGCTTTACGAGGAATGCTTTGGCGAATTCAGTTTGAGCGTACACCAACTAACTACTGCCCTCAATCTTACTGTTTTCGTTACGATCTTCGTTTAAGCATTAGCGTTTAGTTCATTACATTGATTCATGTTAGTTGTTCGTTGGCTATGTTACTGAAGTGTTTGAGGTATATGAACTTTTGATGTATAATACAGTATATTTTGATCATACTAACATTTGGTTCGTCAATCTACACTATCGTTATCTTCAAATTTCAGTATAAAAATAGTACACTTTTTTACTGTTATATTTTTTACTTTTTTATGTATTTCCTGTAGCAGTTTAAGAATTATTGACTCAGTTGGTTTCTGATTTTTGGTCTAGTGTAATTTCTTCCAACTTAAGAACTTTAATTTAAATGTTTGACGCTTTTTGTCTTTTTGCCTGTTCCTGAGATTACATCTATTTCTATAAACAACGTCTTTAATTTTTTTAAACAGAGTAATACAGTTTTAAATATTTCTTTCCGGCGTAATAACAAACAATTCATCTAGTGGTACAGTAATACGTCTGAAGACTTACAACAGTAGAAACCGAGTTTCCATACATGTGGTTGGCAGAGCATATATAGTCTATTGTGTTGCTTTGCGCTTCAAGTTCAAACAAAAATAAACAATTCCTTGAAACAAAGATAAACGTAAACTCTTAAAACATGATTTATCTTTTTATTTTTAAATTTTCATTTTAAAATAAAACATGTTTCGTCGTGTAATAACCAGGAAAATCATTTCTTTCAACTTGTATTTTGAATATTTAGTTTTAGTTTTTCTCACATTAAGTGTTGTGGGCTTGATTGTTTTTGTTTTAGTGCAAATTCACTAAACTTACTGTTTAGTTGAGACATGTAGTCTCAAATTTGCAGCATGTAAGTGAATTACAAGTTAAGACACATTTGTCGTTTTTCTGTCTGGATTGTTGTTGTTGATACTGTGCTTTATTTCTTGCTCGCAACATCTTTGCTCCTTTAATGTTACTTGTAATGGTTACATTGTTATTGTGCCTAATATTATGCTTTGAAATCAAAAGTAGGACCCATAATTTGTTTTTACATTGTAAATGTTGTATGTTTATGCGTATGAAACTTACAGTGATATATTTATTTTTTTTCTGTGTGTCGTTATTTTAACAAAATTACTCGAGAGCTATCTGCGCTGGCCGTCCCTAATTTAGTAGTATAAAACTAGAGGGAAGGCAGATAGATATTATCATCTACCGCCAGCCTCTGGGGTACTATTTTACCAACGAAAAGTAGGATTGACCGTCACTTATAACGCCCTCACGGCTGAAAGGGCAAGCATGTTTAGTGTGATGGGAATTACAAGTCGAGTGCCCTAATCACTTTGCCATACCGGGTCTATTCAAGTTAATAATAAACCAAAAGTTTTATTTTGATATTATTATTTACATTTATAGACGAATCTAAATAGCTTTATTCTATTTTTAAAAATGAGAAGTATTGAGTTTTCGTCAAATTTTTGTTGTCAAAACTAAAGCTAAATACTTTGTTATTTGCGCTGTGCTGACCAAAATGATAGTAGCTCAAACTTCAACGTTATAATTCTTCAAGCTTACCTCAGAGCAACCTGGTGGTGAATCTTTGTCCAAAGGATACTGTTTGAAAATGACTGACAACATGTTTGTTGTTAAAGCACTACGAATGAGCTAGAAAATAACCGAATTACAGAAAAAAATATATTAGTTCACTTTCGACTATACTTGATATAATATTAATCGGGAAAACTGTGTTGGTCATATTAGAAAATATTAAGGTTATAAATGTATGTGTTCTTATTAGTTTATTTCACAATTTTTGCACATAACTGCCCAACAAGTACCTTGTACGTATCCGTCCCTAATTTTGAACTAATAAACTAGAAGGAGGCAGCTAGTGAAAGCAACTATTGTTTAACTCTATAGTGAGACTTAACCGTCATTCATACAGTTTATCCATGGCCACAAAGTGCGAAGCATACTTCTATGGCAACAGATCGCTAACACAAACTCTCAGATTGAATCACAGTCCAATATTTAACCGTTACTGAGTTTTCTTAGTGATGAGGTATATTGGATCTGTAAACATGTTGGATACAAATTATTCTTTGAATTTAAGGCGTAATATTTTGTGTTATGTTTTTTTTTTTTGAACGACGAACACACTACATGTTCCTACACAACGTTTTCTCTGTGCTCTTCAGGTATAATATACAACTCGTTATATTAGCATAATGTACTTCCATACGCAGATATGAATGTAACATCGTTATTACTCAGTTCTAACGTCCGACCGTCATATGATATTTATACAATGTATTTTTTCCATGTAAAATCGTAGGAATTATCTATGAGCTATTTGTTTCCTTAGTAAAGGATTATTTTTGTGTTGTTAATAAATTAATGACAATCATGTTTTAATTATCTAAATTTCTAATCAATATTGATTTATGAGTTGCAAATGAACTGGTTAATCTTTATATTATAAGCAAATGACTAAAGTTATGAAGAGTTCAAACGGATAGAAAAACCTTCATGAATTTGTGAAATGAATACGGCTATAAGCATTGACGTCATTAGATACTCGTTACAGAAATTTCAAAAACGCGGTAAAAGGGAAGCGCTTATGAATTACGGTAAAATTTGAATCAGATGATTGAGCCATCCAATGTTATAAACAAACACAGGTACAGTATAAACGTTTTTCAATACAATAGTGTTTTTCAAATTTTTATTAGTAAAAGTTATTTGAATATAAGTAATTGTAGTATTACATAATTGCTTATTCTAACAAAAGAGAGTAGTGGCATGATATTTATTATAAGTAAGTTGGGACTTAAGAAATGCGCTTATATTGTTTGTGTATATCGTCTATACTGTAAATAATCGAATAATATGAAATGAAACTTTATTTTATACTAGCTGTAACACCTGTCCCATGGACGGAAGTTTTATGTAAATCTGTCATTAAAGAACAGCTTATCTTAGGATATGAAAGTTGCTGTCCTTGCACGTAATTATAATAAATAAAGAACGCAAAAATGCCCATAAAGAGTGCAAAAGAAAATATGAAGTCATAACTTTGCCTGTATCTCCGCAACGACCTAACGAACATTCAAACCAAATTTGGTGGAGGTCAATCAAGAGAGGGCGAAGTAGTGTGAAAAACCGCAAATTACTAAATACAATCTTCAAACGTTTTTTGTACCTTCTCATTGACTTCCATACCACATTTGGTGAAGATTAATTTACTGGAGGCGAAGTAGTGATAAAAAACGCGAAAACGCAAAAATTCTAATAGAAATCGCAAAATGAAAAGTTGAATGTACCCCAACATGGACCTAATGAACCTCGATATCAATTTGATTAAAGATCCATCCAAATGCTGCGAAGCAGTTACATGTACATACAACCCACTAATATTGTATTTATATATCATTGATAGATAATTTATGAGATTAAAATTAGAAAATTCCTTGATATCATTTATCTTCGCAAAATTTTTTGTACGACAAAAACCTTGTTGTTCGTATTGAGCACTAAATACAGTAAACAAAATTTATTGTACTGAGTTTAAGTAAGAAATACATTAAACAAGATTGTAATAAAATCTACGAAAACTTTAAGTTGACACAATGCTTCGGGCCTAAATATTTCTTCGTGTGATATCTGTTAAAGTTGTATTTGCAAAACATTCAAATATCACTAAAAAAAGATAACAATAGGAAAACGTGAGAGACATAGTTCGGTGTGTGATGTAATGATACTGACGAGTTAAAGTTTTCTTGGATTTTATCACCATCACATCTAGCGTTTTTCTTTGCTAAAAGTCTGTAGTTGGCATAGAACAGATAGTTTATAGTGAGCTTTTTACTTAAGAACAAATAAAGAAAAAACACAGTGGTGTTATCATGTAACAATTACTTTGTGTTATCATGCAACAATTACTTTGTGTTATCACGTAGCAATTACTTTGTGTTATCATGTAACAATTACTTTGTGTTATCATGCAACAATTACTTTGGGTTATCACGTAACAATTACTTTGTGTTATCATGCAACAATTACTTTGTGCTATCATGTAACAATTACTTTGTGTTATCATGTAACAATTACTTTGTGTTATCATGCAACAATTACTTTGTGTTATCACGTAACAATTACTTTGTGTTATCATGCAACAATGCTGTATACTGTTGAGTCTATAACAACTAAAAAACACTGCTATAATGCGCATCGTAATTCGTATTACTGGTTTTAAAAGCATTACAAAATGTAACTTTTCGCTGAAAAGTATTGTGATGTATTGCTGTGGCACTACAATTTTAATATTACACTTATTATATGGCCAACAATTTAGTTGTTTAAATCTGCATTAGACA
Source organism: Tachypleus tridentatus (assembly GCF_004210375.1). NCBI lineage: Eukaryota > Metazoa > Arthropoda > Merostomata > Xiphosura > Limulidae > Tachypleus > Tachypleus tridentatus. Next base: position 96,222,931 of record NC_134828.1, read on the forward strand.
TAACATTATTACTACAATTTTCCACAACTATTGTTAATGAAAGTGATTCTTATTGGTATTTATACTAAAAAAACTTACTATTAAACATTTCTACAGTTTTATTCTTTTATTATTAAATCGGCCCGGCGTGGCCAGGTGGTTAAGGCACTCGACTCGTAACCTGAGGGTCGAGGATTCGAGTTCCTGTCACACTAAACATGCTCGCCCTTTCAGCCGTGGGGGCGTTATAATGTGACGGTCAATCCCAGTATTAGTTGATAAAAGAGTAGCCCAAGAGTTGGTGGTGGATGGTGATGACTAGCTACCTTCCCTGTAGTTTTACACTGCTAAATTAGGGACGGCTAGCGCAGATAGCCCTCGTGTAGCATTCCTCGAAATTCCAAACAAACAAACAATTATTATTAAATTACGTAGTGCCTGGGATATCTAAAAATCTTTTATGAAATGAAACCTGACGCATTTCATTTATTTTGAAGACACTTTTGCCCCTGGTCAGTACAGCAGTAAGTCTATGGATTTACAACGCAAAAATCAGGGATTCGATTTCTCTCAGTGATAGACCGATGTGGCTTTGCTATAAGAAAAACGTACACAAACATAAGACACTTTTGTCTGTATCTTGAGGGTTTCTTCAGTGGAAAAATAATCTTTATGTTGAAAACTAAAACGGCGTTAAGCGAAAATGCATCAGGTAGTTTTTCCACCCAAAGAAGTTTACTAAGGCATCTGTAATATGTTTTCATAATTAGTTCAAGGAAAGCAACTTAAGTATTGGAAGAATTTTTTGTTTATTTGTTTAGAATTTTTGCCCATAGTTAATCAAAATCTTTCTACCAAAAGTTGTTCGTAATTTTGACCTGAAATATAAAAATTAAGATAGCTAATCAACATCCACTGCAAGCTCTTGGATTACTCTTGTATAACCAAATAGTGAAATATTATCATTCCTCTTATATAGTACCATTTACCCAAAGTGCAGAATATGTTTTTACAGTAAAGGTCTGTTAATTATGAACATTCTAGTTCACAATTCAAACACGCTATCCACAGTACCAAGCTTAATTCGCAATTCCTGCAAAATTAAATGGTTTAATTATAATCTTCTATGGTAAACCGGAGTAGTTTTGGCAATTTAAACAGCATTTATAATAAGTTTAAAATTCCTCTCTGAAAATGCAACTTGAAACAGAGCAAGAAAAAGCGAGAACAACGATTAATCAGGTTTACAGGATAGAGGTTCACCCTAAAGAAGAAAGGTCAACATTTGGAAAGTGCTCGGATTATATGATTTTTGTCGTCTTATCATAAGACTTCTTAAGCCTACATGTTTTTTGACATCTTGAAAGTATACAGCAGAGATAGCTAGTAAAATATTTTGGAGAAAATGGAACATAAATAATAATTTACAATAAAGTAGTATACAATATATTTAAACGGTTTTACCAAAACAAAAATTAGCTTCTAAACGAGACTTAGTGAATAAATAAACAAGTAGATTATTCCTTATGAATAAATTGAAACTCGTATTTGATAAACTGGAATAATTAATGACTCAAGTACTTTATGAAACTTAATGTCTTGCAGTTAATACGAAAATAATCTTAAGATTACAGATAACAAGGAAAACTTCAAGCCATGTAGCTTATTCCCTTCTGAATTTTTTTCTCAATGAAATCATATTTTGAAACTGAAAGCTTTAGTGACTTTCAGTGCTTTACTATGGATTTAAAGTAATTTAACACGGATAAAACTATTTTGCATATAACACATGTACTTTTTAATCATTTAGAATTAATCGCATTTAATAAAAAACATTTAGATCTTTGTTTTGAATTTCGCGCAAAGCTATACGAGGGCTATCTGCACTAGCCGTCCCTAATTTAGCAATGTAAGACTAGAGAGAAGGCAGCTAGTCATCACCATCCACCGCCAACTCTTGGGCTACTCTTTTACGAACGAATAGTGGGTTTGACCGTCACATTATAACGCTCCACGACTGAAGGAGCGAGCATGTTTGGTGCAACCGGCATTCGAGCCCGCGGATAACTAGTCGAGTGCCTAAACCACCTGGCCATGTCGGGCCGTATTTAAATGTATCTCTTCCTAAACGTGTGATTCAGTATAGCAAAACAAAAATAAAAGGTGTGTATTTTGGCTAATGAAATTCTTGTATCAGGTTTTTTTTATGAATTTCTAACGATTTTTTAAAACTTATAGGTTATATGACTTTTAAGGGTATAATGATTATTTAAATTGCTGTGGTATAATTTTAATCCAAATTTTATTATATAGCTTTGAGGAGCTACGTACAAATATAAACTGACACAATTATGTAAGAGTATGTTTTTAGGAATGTTAATTTTATCATCAGAACATATAAAAGCACGATAAAAATTCTAAAACATAAGGAACCATAGAAGTTGAGATTATTTTTTGAAATGTAAGTCAATTAATTATTCAATTTTACTCATATTTTATGTTAAAATTTAGCATACATTTTAGATTATTCCATTTGTATTAATTATTCCCAGTTTTCTGGATATTAGGTACACAATGTCACATTCTTAGCAAACAGACAAAAAACACTTGTAAGTGATTAATGGTATAATTTGAAAGATGTCTTTAAATCATGTGTTATTTTTTATACAATAATTTAGCTCAATACCACCACACTCGTTTTCTGTGTCGAAACAGACTATACATTGGGTATCGTTTAGTTTGTAGACAACACAAGAAATATCCATTGTAATAAGCATATTATCTACGTTGCCCGATAATTCCAAATTTTCACTTGTGCTGTAGCCGTGATTTTCTACTACAGCGGAATTTCACATTGGAGATTCGATCTCTTGACGTTTTTCTACTTAAAAACGGAAATCGATTATAACTTGTCCAGACAAAATAACGACTATTCTTCAAAGTATTTTTTATATTTCGTAAAACACTCTCGAGCCTATAGAGTAAACATACTGTAAGGATAGGACAACACCAATCTTTTCGTGAAGACTTAACCAGTAATTTGCCCACAAAGAAAATAATTACCAGAGGAATTTCCTGGACACCATAGATCGAAACATCTTTTGATAGAATAACAACTGCTATGTTACGAGGTATATAATAACAGTTGTATATGAAGTAAGCTTCCGTTATGATAAGTAAGTTTGTTTTTTGAATTTCGCACAAAGCTACTCGAGAGCTATCTGTGGTAGCCGTCCTTAATTTAGCAGTGTAAGACTAGAAGAAAGGCAGCTAGTCATCACCACCCACCGCCAACTCTTGGGCTACTCTTTTACCATCGAATAGTGGGATTGACCGTCACATTATAATGCCCCAACGGCTGAAAGGGCTAGCATGTTTGGCGCGACGGGGATGCGAACCCGCGACCCTCAGATTATGAGTCGCACGCCTTAACACGCTTGGCCATGTCAGGCCGATAAGTAAGGAAAGACTTTTGGATTACCAATCCTTGAATATGTTGATATTCATATTCTACAATGTTATAAACAACAGCGAAATTTCAGTCAAAAAATTTTATATGGATACATATAGTCATAGCATAAGATATTAATGTCCTAACTATTACAAGGTCACAAAGAAATTACTGAAAAAGGTAATAGTAATGTACAATACATAGCCAAAAGTATATGGACACCTGACCATCACATTTATATGTGCTTGTAAAAAATCTCATTTGAAAATCATGAGCATTAATATGGAGTTGGCTCCCTCTTTGCTGCTACAACTGCTACCACTCTTCTGGGAAGGCTTTTCACTCGATTTTGGAACATGGCTACAGTGATTCGCTCCTATTCAGCCACAAGAGCACTGGAGAGGTCGGACGAAAATGTCTGGATCGTAGTCGGCGTTCCAATTCATCCCAAAAGTGTTCGATGGGATTGAGATCAAGGCTCTGTGCAGGTCAGTCAAATTCTTCCACACCAACCTCGGCAAGTCATGTCTTTAGGGACCTCACTTTGTGCACGGATGTATTTTCATGCTGTAACAAGAAAGAAGCTTCCCCAAACTATTACCATAAAGTTGGAAGCAAACAATTCTATAGAATGTCATTGTATGCTGTAGCATTAAGATTTCCCTTCACTGTAACTAAAGAGCCTAGCCCAAATCACGAAAAACAGGCAGGTAGTGTTCTACTGGCATCCGCCAAACACGGATCCGTCCTTTAGACTGCCAGATAGTGAAGCGTGATTCATCACTCCAGAGAACACGTTTACGCTGCTCCAGAGTCCAATGGCAGTATGCTTTACACCATTCCAGCCAACACTTGGCATTGCGCATGGTGATCTTAGGCTTGTGTGCGGCTGCTCGGCCATGGAAACTCATTTCATAAGAGCTCTTGACGAATAGATATTGTGCTGGTGTTTCTTCCAGAGGAGCAGTTTGGAACTCGGTAGTGAGTGTTGCAACTGTGGACAGACGATGTTTACCTATTTCGCACTTCAGCACTCGGCGGTCCCGTTCTGTAAGCTTGTGTAGCCTACCGCTTTGTGACTGAGCTGTTGTTGCTTCTAGACGTTTCCTCTTCACAATAACAACACTTAAAGTTGGCCGGAGCAGCTCTAGCGGAGCAGAAATTTGACGAACTGATTTGTTGAAAATGTGGGATCCTAAGGCAGTGCCACGTCGATAGTCATTGAGCTCTTCAATACGACTCATTCTTCTACCAATGTTTGTCTATGGAGATTGCATGGCTGTATGCTTGATTTTATGCACATATTAGCAATGGGTGTGGCTGAAACAGCCGAACCTACTAATTAGAAAGGGTGTCCTCATACTTTTGGCCATGTAATGTAGAACGAGATCAGTCTTTTAAACATTGTGAATTATTTAAAATTGCTGAAGAAATTAAAGTTTACAATGTTGCTTGCTAGAAGAAGATACAAGTGCCCTAGAAAAGGACTTAGATTATTTAGTTGGGCGATTAAATAGCAGATGACTTTTAATTATTATAAATGCAAAATAATACATACACTTGTGGTATCACAATTATAAGTATAATTTTGATGGGGAAAATCTTACTAGTGTTATGAGAGAAAAAGAATTTGGTAACGTGGTTGATTAAGACATCTAAGAAAGTGTTGTTATTAGTGAAATTGTAGGTTTTATCTACAGAAATGTCAATACAAGTCTGAAGAGGCTCTGATATGTTCACACTTTAGGCCCTTACCCCAGAAAGAAGATTGAGTTTATGGAAAGATTTCTGAGAAGGTCTACTAACATGATACCTAGGATGGAGGTTAAGATTTCCAAACATGCATTCTCTTGAAAAAAAAATAAGAATTGGAAGGGATCTGGTTGAAGTGTTTACTATTGTTAATTTTTTTATACTTAATGGTGAGAATGGTAAGATTAAGTGACACAAGTGTATCTTTTAGCAGATACTGATAAGACAGTTTTATTTTTTTAACATAGTGGTTGGTCTGTGGATGGAACAGGCTACTTAATTGTAGTAAATACAGTTTATTTAAAAGAGTCTAAGGCTATATTTGTTTTTCAAATTCGCGCAAAACTACACAAGAGGTAGCCTCCCTAGCCGTCCTTAATATAGTAGTGTTAGACTAGAAAGAAGGTACTTAGTTATCATCACTCACCGCCAACTCGTGGACTACCCTTTTACCAATGAATAGTGGGATTGACCGTAGCTTTATAACACCCCCACAGATGAAAGAGCGAGTAGGTGTTGTGTAACGGAGATTCGAATCCGCGACCCCCCGATTACTACTTGAGCGCCTTAACCACCAGGCCATGTCTGGCCACGAGTATGATGGAAAACATGATACGTATGTGAATTATAAGAGCTGGCTTAAGCTATTTTCAGTTTACTTTAATTTAGTTTATAGAACAATGTATACAGATCAAAGGTCCTTTATGTCCTTTAATGTCATGTTATGAAGGCATAACAATTTGGAATATTAAGTTACAAAAAGGAGCTATTTTTAAAATTGAAATTTTACACCATTTTCACGATAAAAGAGAAGTAGATGTTTTTTTGATACTCAATTTTCGTATAATATTAGGAGGTTATTGACCATTTATTTAATTGATTGTCACTGATAAACAACTGTTGTGATTATTAATTGCAGTTACCTTCTTTAATTTTAATTTTCTCAAAGCTTTGACTTCGTTTTACTTTTTCTTCATTTGTTTTTTCTGTCGGGGGAAGAGTAGACGGAACGTGGTGGGTTACTGCTGATGTGGTAAAAACACAGTTTCTTTTGTGTTCATTGAACTCGTTGTTGTGTTGACTCAACATATTTCTTACTGTAATCTCTCTGTGCTCTATAAACAATGCTCATCATAAGCTGTTTGGGAACAAATGATTTTACTTTGGTAAGCATTCATTGTAGAACGTCAAATTTATTCATTATGCTTCTGAATTTTTATCCTAAACATGATTTTTGAAGGAGAAAATTAGGCACGGCTAGCGCAAATAGTCCTCCTGTAGCTTTGTGCGAAATTAAAATATAATCAAAATATTTCTCGATGTAAATCGAGTAATATATGTTTGTCAAAGTAGCTTTAAGTGTTTAACCACTTCTAGATATGGCAAAATACTTATTGTATAAAGGAAATTCAAATATCCGAGTGAGATCGAATCTATAGACTTATGCCCTTGTGAATGAAACTGGTACAATTAAACTCTAGTTTCATTTTAAATTGATGATTTAAAATTGGCTATTTGAATATTAGTGCACATTTTTGAACTTGGTTTTCCCCTATGATACCATAAACCAAATGTGTCGTCGATGAATGCTATCTGTATAGTTGTTTTATGTAGCTACTGCATTAAAATAGTATGGTCCATGTTCTGCATCAAAGACACCATCCTGTTGAAAAATTAACACTTATTCTGTGAAATTAACTATTTCAGTGAAAATAATTTGTTTAAAGAAAAAATGTTTGATTAGTTACAAATGATTGAGAAACTGATTGTCGTTCGTGTTTGAAATAAAATGTATTGAAAGGATATTACTCAGAGCAAGATACCTGCTTAAAAATTAACATGCTAATTAAATACATTTTTCAGTGATGTCAAAAAAACTCACTTTTAGAGAAAAATATATATGTAAAAACGGCTCGTTTGGGTTGAGAATTTTTTTTTTTACGTAGAGGAGCGAACAACGTTTTGACCTTCTTCCGTCATCGTCAAAAAAATTTATCAACCCAAACGAGCCGTTTTTACATATATAAATACATTTTTGTTACGTTCATACTCATAAAGATTAGAACAAGTTATTTCATTTCCTTGCTATTACCAATATATTCGGTCTTAAACCCATTAACATCTTATAAAGTTCGACCATTTTGTAAGACGTAGGTTAGTTTCAAATCCATATACTAAGCTAACATTCAAAACAATTTATGTAATAAAAGTATAATAAAAAAGTAAAACGAAAAATTATGAACTTAGATTTTTATATATTGTCAGAGAGTGTGCTGGCACTCTCTTTGTAAAGATGACTCGAACGTCTGCATTAAAGCAATACAAAATTCATCTGGATTTTTCTTCTCTGTTAGTTATCATAAGTTAGGTTGGAAGAGCTACTTGGCAAAGTCACTCTACCTCTCGTATATATGCCGCTTTTCAGCTATCCAGAGCGTCCTAAGTTCTAAAATTCGCGAATAGCCGAAACCGAAATTTCTTATTTTCGTTCATCATCGTTTTTCTTCATCAGGTCTAGAGTTTACTTAGTTCTAGCAGAAATTATAATTTTATCATTACTTCATAGACCAAAACAGTCTTAACGACCTTTGACTACATATCTTATTATTGTTATTACACGCAAAATTTATAAAGTATTAGAATACTCTCTGTAATCTAGTAACTTACGTATGCAATCTTGTTAAAAAAATAAAGAAACAAGTAGTAGGAAAACAAATCTCTAAATAAAAAGGCTACATAAGGCTGGCTTTTGAACTTGAATTGGATGAAAGGGAATATATCACTTGATCTAGTTAATGATCACATAGCAGGCTAAGCTTTCTCGACTTTACACGGATAATACGATCCTCACATTACTGGATTTCTCACGGGTAAAACAAATAGAACCAGAATGTTCAATTGTACAATTAACTCCTTTGTAAAATAGTCTTAAAAGCAATATTTTACGGATAGTGAAAGGAAAGATATAATGATAAAAGCTGAGATTTTATTCAAACACCGAGCCTCAGATAGAAAAAGTGGGAAGGCCAATAGCCTGGAGATTTTATCTGTGTAAAGTCGAGACAGCTTAGTTAGTCTGGTACGTGATCGTTAGCCGAATCAAATGATATGTCCACTTCATCCTTATCTTGTTTAGATCTTTTATTCAAGTTCAGTAGTAAGACAAACACAACTTTTTCATTGTGAGATAATTCTTTTTCCTAACACTTGTGAACAATACTGCAAATCAATGTAACAGTAAAGAAATAATAGAGCATACTTTACATTTTACGCATAATAACACCGATATCGATTTTTTGGGCTGGAAACAATGCCATATTATCTATATAAATATAATAGTACTGTCTGTTGTTTATTTATGTAACTACTTTGCAGGGTGTGGATGCATTTTCACCAAAATTGATATGGAAGTTTATTGGTCCATGGAGGAGTACATATAAATTTCTTGTTTCGTATTTTGACTTTTTTTATGGCAGTTTTCGCGGTTTTTTACCTCTACTTAACTCCCTGTTGATGGATCTTCATCAAATTTGGCGTTAAATTAGTTAGGTCCAGATATAGATACTTACAAAGTTGGGGTTTCACGTTATGTGTTTTGAATTGGTCTAAGAATGTTTTACATTGTACAAAATATTTGAAAACTAATGTGATATACAAAACTGTTTGTTACGGTTTTACTACTTAACAGAAAATGATATTCTAAGATACGAAACTAGATTAATCGTGTCTTGCACGCTGACTATGAATGTATATTTTTTGTACATCAAACCATTATAACGCTATCTAAAAAGATTAAGAGGAATCACTCGAATCGCTTTCCATTCAATTGTTTTATCTGTAATTAAAATCAAGCGTATGTCGATAAATCCTTTTGTTCTTTATATGGTGACTAATTAATTATTCTAACTGTATGTAAGATAACGTATGGGGCGTAGTTATAGAAATCAAATCTGGAAATATTTTATTGAAAATTGTAGCGAGCTTAATTAATTTTCTAATTTTCGTTCTCCTTCAAAGTTTGTTTTGGAATCAATAAAAACTGTTCCAAGTGTGTAAGCACGAGGTGTTCGAAAGTTTCTCCAAAATTACTTCAGTCCATTTATTGACCTAAACTGAATTCTAGCGTGTTTCTGTTATCAGCTGGAAGAAGTTGTTTATTTGCTTTATAAAAGAAGCTTTGTGGAGTGTTTTTACATTAAGAAATTTAAAATTGAAACCGTCTTTGATAAATAATATTATTTTTCTTTATCTTGATTAATATATTTTTATATCGGAAGTTCTTAAGAAAAAATAATAAATATTTATCAATATTTGCGTACCTATAGATAAACTTGGTTATTCGCAAAACTATATTTTTAAAGTTTCTATTGCTGCTGTCTGTTTATAAACAACCGTCTTTTCATCTCATGGCAGGTACTCAACCGAGATACACTATAGATAGGAAATGATTTTCTTTGACGTTTAAAATTATACGAAGACTTCAAATTCGTCTTACGTTTACTTTTATATTTTCATGATTCAATCATACATAGAAAAAGAGGTTTATTAAAATTAATATTGGAAGATGGTAATTAACGATTTAGGAGGTAATATTTTTGTTCATAAAAATAAAGAACCCTGTTGGATTTCAAAAAGGTATATTTTTATAACAAAGATTTGACTTTTCGTATTGGTGTTTTTCACAGAGCTACTACAACTGTTTACAGCCAACCCTAATTTTGAGCCACTAGACATATGGAAAGAAGCCAGTCAACAACAAAATGTCATTCACCTTTAACTTTAAGGGATTGACGGACTCTCTTATAATATATCCACATTTTAAAGTGCGTGGAATACGTTTAATGTTAACGCACGGATTCGACCTCTGGGCTGCAAAAAGACAACAAAACAACGATATATAAATAACGTAATTCAAGACATTTGTTCAAGAAGGATATGTGTCTTTTCTATTCTTAATGTTATTAATCTAAACCATGAATTATATAGTTATGTAAAGAAAAGTATTTTAAGAAACTTCTAATAGATAATGATTTGTTTTCCATTTGTAGCAAAACGTGTCTCTTTATGTCGTGTAATTACTAAAATAAATGGTGTTTTCAATATCTGGATATGTTAAGTTGTTTTTATGCAGCTGATAAGAAAGTGTTAGTGGATTTGACTGTAACATTTAAAAAGTTTGAAAATATACAATTTGAACATTGTCATTAATCTATTCTATAAAAAAGCAGTTTTTTATAAGGGTTTATCATTTGTTCCAATTTCTGTATATGTACAGTAGGTGTCGGATTACCATTTACAGAATATATATAAATATTCAAAGAAGAAGGAGAAACCCACGAATTCAGGTGTTTCAAAAGAATAGTCAATATCTTGTAGAAAGCTGGAAACTTGCTGGTGAGAAGATATTGCTGTAATAGCGTATCATGATATTGTGCTATAATTCTGTACCGATTAAATTCCATTTTGTGTTTTAGTAAGAACTACAACCATCTTTAAAATGTTTTCTGTGTTGCGTGACACCTTTCAGCAATGTCACGTATTGAAAATGTTTCCACATGTCAATGGCGACACTTTTGTTTGATATTAAAGATTTTACTGATTTGAGTAACGTGGATATTTGTTTTACATACATGGTAAATAAGGAGTCATGAATATATATTTGCTTTGAATGCATACGTTTGAGTAACCGTTTCTAAATCTATTATTGTATATGCGAATAAGTATCTCCTTACCAAGTTTATCAGGTGGCATTACAATAATGTCGTTCTCTAATAGTCCACAAGAAATAAATCAGTTCATGCTTTTAATGAAAATAAAAATATTAAAAATAACCAAGTTGCATTAGTGTTTTACAAGTATTGTCCCAAATATTAACTGTTTATTTCTATCCTTGTCTAGTAGTAGGTTTATCAGTCGGTCACTGACATTGCTTTGTAAAAGAGCACCAAATAATCAAAATATTATTTGAAACCCACATTCTAAATCTAAACTTCCCTCATACTTCAAAATAGCTTCCCAGTTACTTTGCATATTTCAAAAGTCACATTACAGGTGAAATTACTATTGTATTATGTATGAACCATTATAGTAATTCATAATAATGATTGCCTGTTTATTATTCCTTATTATTTTTCAACTAGTATAAAAGCCCGTCAAATTATGAGAAATCAGTGATGAATGACTAACGAAAATTATAGAATTTAACTTAACTAATTTGTCTATACCTCCAGACAAATGCACCAACTTTTCACTACTTATTTCAACAGACTCGAAGTAATCCTTTAATCACAACATTTTTTAGAAAAAAAACAACACGTAAAAATGAAATGTTATTGTAAACAAAAGTACGTGTGCACTCTGAACGATACTTAAGTAGCTCTCTTGAGCCTTTTTACTGTATTTAAAGTGAAGAAGTAGAAAACATAGTGCGAATACTTCGCCACAAATTTTCAACTCTTTCGACTGTGGAAAAAATAAAAGATACTTGATAATTATAAACGTTTATTTTTCCTTATATTTCAAGACCAAGTAGGTAATACATTTGTTAAAATGCCAAAATAATATTCAGTAATTAATATTTAGTGACCACTTTAAACTTTTAAACACTTACTCTATAACCTTAGTAATAAGTAGGCTTGTTTTTAGTTCAATAAACGTTATAAATACATCAACGTAATGTAAGCCTTAGCAGAAATACTACTTGGTAAATTTTATTTTGCTTTTGGCTAGAACTGAGCGTCATGAACTACTTAAACCGTTTTGCTGTTATACTACCTAAAGTTTTAAAAATGAAGATTAAAAACAAACCTTTCTAACAAATCAACATGAATATTGAGCATTCAACATAAACATCATAGTTGGCCTAAGAACAATCAGATAATATTTTTTATTTGCTAAGTGATCATGTAAGTTGTTGAACAGTACAAGAAAAAAACGAGTGTGGAATTGTTCTCGGCTGAATGACAAAACGAATAAACCTTTTATAGCAACAGCAAAAATGTCTGTGAGTGTTGTAACAAAACCTGTTTTATATTACTAAAAGCACCATTGCGAATTCTGTAGTATAGGTTTTAATTAGATTATTAGAAACTGTTAATTTTATTAGATATCTCCAGAAAATATAAAAATAAGACATATAGCCTAAATCGGAAAATGTAAGCGCCAAAAAAGTAACCAGAGAAGCTTGAGGTTTGAGACATAGTGTTGACATTAATTTCTCAAATGTAAATACTAATTTGACTAAATGTCTAAAATCTGTACTATTTAGAATAAAAAAATTTGGACTTGCAACTATGTTTCAAACCTGAAAACGGTTTGTTTACTTTTTTGGCAAGTACATTTTCCTTTGCAGCTGCTTGTCTTATTTTTATAGTTTCGATCACTGCCCTCTCTCCTCTTTAAATTAACACTTTTTACTAATATCTAGTGATTCGAATCACTAACATTACTGAGTAGTATTGTAAATTATATTGTATCCGTTAAGTTTTAGTCTCTGAACCAGTTCAGAAACGAACGTTAGAAAAGAAATTCCCAAACTTGGTTGTTTTTGGAATTTCGCACAAAGCTACTCGAGGGCTATCTGTGCTAGCCGTCCCTAATTTAGCAGTGTAAGACTAGAGGGAAGGCAGCTAGTCATCACCACCCACCACCAACTCTTGGGCTACTCTTTTACCAACGAATAGTGGGATTGACCGTAACATTATAACGTCCTCACGGCTGGGAGGGCGAGCATGTTTGGCGCGACTCGGGCGCGAACCCGCGACCCGCAGATTACGAAGCGCACGCCTTAACGCACTAGGCCATGCCGGGCCCCCCCAAACTTGGATTACAGCTTGTAGAATGAAAATTATTTTAGAGAAGCTGAAAGGTGTGGATGATCTCAAAAGAGAAAGAAAAGAATAAATGGCAACTTTATTAGATATTTCTTACTATACATATTCTTTAAGGGTAAGGCTAAGATAAAAAAATTGCTGTCTTATTCATTGTTGATGGTTCTTATTTAGAAGCATGTGATTCAAGCATAAATATGACGTTGTGGAGTGCTTAACTGAGTGAACGATTGTTGTGTGATTATTTATTCAGAATAGAAAAACAGAGCTTAACGCAGCTACACATTACTCTGTATCACTCTGTGGATACACATTATGTATATCACTCTGTGGATACACATTATGTATATCACTCTGTGAATGCCTAGTTTCTGAACAGGTTATTTATATTTTTATTTCGATGGTTTTCATATATTGTCGGAGTGGTTCAAGAGTGATCTTGTTACAGTGCCGCCTAGTGATAAAATTCGAGAGTAATATTGCAGTTTTTCGCATTTTATTCTGTGTTTTTGACATTCATTAGAGAGAAATACTAAAACGTTAAAATTTAGATAGGACGGAGACTAAGTCACATATATCATAATGAAGAGCAAGAAACGTCTGGGACTGTGAAAATATATATGCAATTGCCTTTATATATTGTGATAAGGCAAATGTAGATATGTGACAAGTGATAAATATTTACTTAGATGTAGCTATATATTTGAAATTATAGTCCAAAATAATTATTCGTGAATAGCTAAAGAGGAGCAATATGAAGTTTCAAAAAAATGTTCCACAATTGGAAATACTTTGGCTGAACACACAAATGATTATTTATTATAATGGAATTTACATACAGATTGTTTAGGGACTGTCTCATCCATAAATAAAAATTTATAGGACGGTTACGAATCATTTACATTAATTTGGTTTTGGTTAGGTTTGTTTAGAATTAAGCTATCTGTGCTTTGCCAACCACGGGTATCGAAACCCGGTTTCTCGCAGAGTGAATCCGTAGATATACCGCTGTGCTACTGGAAGAAACGTAGGTAGAAGACAAGCGTATATATATATATATTTATAAATGAATATTTACATAAAGCCGTATGTTCCACACTGTTAGAAACGGAAAAGTATTATATACATAGAACTACTGCAAAAACTGTGAAAATCTACCGAAGTTTTGCCTTAGGAATAGTTCATTGTAGAACGTCAATGTGGAGATAATTTATTGATTTTTTTACAGGCCATTATTTTACAGTGAACACAGTTTATTTTCAGTGTTTAAGTGGAAAAACTACTTCTAGATATTCCATCATTAAAATACATTAAAAATTTACTGTCATAGTTTAATACCGTTATAGTATTACAGTTTATTGTCTGTTTTTATTCCATCTATACAGTTTATAAATTGGTATGGCCAGGTAGTTAGGACATTCGACTCGTACTCTGCGGGTGGAGGGTTCGAAACCCTGTCACACCAAACATGCTCGCCCTTTCAGCCATGGGAGAGTTATAATGTGACTTTCAATTTTACTATTCGTTGGCAAAAGAGTAGCCCAAAAGTTCGGGGTGGGTGGTGATGACTAGCTGTCTTCCCTTTAGACTTACAGTGCTAAATTAAGGACGTCTAGCCCTGATAGCCCTCGTGTAGTTTTGAGTGAAATTTAAAACAAACAAACAAACATATTCATGGCTTTGTGATGTATATCTATCTTTAACTGGGTGATATGATTATATTGTTTCTATCTTAGAAATCTTATATACAAGGTAAGAAAATATATAACTATCAGAAATTAATTTCTGTTCTAAATACAGAGAAAGCTTATTCTTACAGGTTTATTTAACGAAATTAATGCAACTGAATGTGATAAGAGAAGGTAATTTGTTACTTTTAATTACGGTTAGAAATTTTGCGTCATCTTCTATAAAAACAACTACACGCTTGCTGTTTTAGCCCAAAGTACACAGGGGTTATCTGTTATTTCCATAACGGGAAATTAAATCTTGGACCTTAGCATTATAAGTCCATATACTCATCCATGATCTACCAAGGGGATGGATGACAAATAAAGTACTTTGCTCTAAATCCCAGTTTTATTGATCGCGTAAGTAATCTTTTGCACGTTATTCAACTATTCATGTATGTGAAGGAAATTTAAAGTTGAAAAATACATATTTAAAAAAATGGCAATGAAACATTACTTATTAGAAAGCATAAAAAGTTTAAAATTACGTCTTAGTATATTAATACATGTGTTTGATAGAAACGAAAATCTACTAATGTTAACAATAAAATAAATCATGTTCGCAAACTGTATTTCTTGTGATGCTTAGTTTTGTTAATTAGTTTCATAAAATTAATTAATTGATAGAAATGTGCATAGTAAAGACAATCGACGAAAGTTCCAAACCTAATGTACAGAAACTTTCAGTTTCATGAATATTACAACGTTATTAAACTGTGATATTTTGTAGAAATAGATTATTATGAAAGATACCAAGGTGATAATTTAACATAATTTATAAAATCAGTAGGTATAAAGAAAAGTTCAAATCTACAAAAACTAAATTAAGTAGCGATCAAAACAAATGAACAAATTATAAAACTCATCAAAGTTTCTTAAAGCGTCAATTAGAAGACCATAAAAGACAATTAAATTCATTTAACATTGATTATTACAACATCAAATACAAGTTGTATTAAATGTATGGACGAGAGTAAATGTTTTTGTAGTGAATGAAGAGCACAACGTTAACCAGAATACAGTAAAAGTGAGCAGACGAAGAAAATAAAATATATAGAGTACTAAAAGTAAATAGCAATTACTGTAAATGCCAATAACATTTTATTTTTTCAACTAATGTTTCCTGTAAGTTTGATGTATTATCCAAATTATAAATAAGCGATAATAAAAGCTATCAAATATGATTAAGAAAGAAATAACGAAAATAATATTATGTCTGGAAATAGTAAAGAAATAACGATTATTCTGAATAAAAGTAAACATCTGACATCTTAAACTCCAATCAGTTACATTTCGGTCTATCTGACTATTTCTTTTAAAATTTTTCGTTGACTGTTTCAAAAAATCTTCAAAATTATCCAAAATATTATGTTTAATAATAACGAAACAATTGATATTTATTAATTAGTGAAGTCTATGATATTTTTACGGACACAAATTTTTATATTTACTGTACAAATTTTAAGGTATGATATGGGATATAAAGTTATTAAATGGCCTACATATATGTATAGATATGTGTAATACAATCTAACATTTTAAAATAATTCAAACATTATCTAACAATATGTATGACTTTATATTAAGAAAATACAAATTTTATGTAAGACAGCATTCTATCCAATATTTAAAATTAGACACATTATGCAATGTATTATTGTTCATGCCCTGTGACTTTGACAGAAATTTTATTCCACAAACTCCAATTAGTCTGAGCTTGGCAGTTTATATTTAGAAATATCCAGTTTGTTGTGTGAATGATCGGATGATTTATTATTTAATAAATAGGATACTGAAATGAATAGAAATAAGCGTACAGTACAGGAAGATAGAGGGAGACTAACAGAAGCTAATGCGACCATTTTGTCGGGAAGATATATTGGTGACTAAAGGATATAACTAATGAACCTGCGTTTTTCCTTCTTGTATATGATACAAAAGAAATATATTTAAGTTTATTAAGCATGCTAGTTATATTCGCCGTGAAATTTCTGTTAACTATTAAAAGAAACGTCGAATGGTTTGATCCAGCGTCATACAATGGAATGTGCTTAGAAACATTGGATAATCTAAGTACAAAAATCATTTGTCATTAATGAAAAGGATATAACCTACAATGCTTAGTTTAATAATAAAGATATTTTGGAATTTAAATTTTGCAATAATAGCATTGACGAATGAAAGTAAGTAGGAAGTTTATATATTAATCCTTTTAAATGATGTGAATACATATAAGTCTGCATCTGTGTTATGGTACATAGTTTTGATAGCAATATATCTTAGAATTGGAACGATCAAATAAATTATTGAATACAATTTAAATGTTAATAAGTTTCAAAAGCTATCTTTATTTTGACTCAAGAAAATTCAATAACATGAAAAAATGCTTAGAAATAGTTGGCTTAGTATTAATTGTTAATAATATAACATAAATGATATATTAGTAGGTTTAGCACTAAGTGTTTATAATAGAACATAAATGTGGTATTAGTTGGTTTAGTACTATATATTAATAACAGAACAGTAATGTGGTAGTTGTTGGCTTAGTATTTAATGTTAATAATATAACAAAAATGTGGTTCCCGTTAAGTTTCTAATAACACAAATCTAAAAGTTGCATACTAAACATCAAATAACAATTTAATAAGGTGTTATGATGAACAAATTTTCTTTTATTATACGTGCACATTCGAATATTACGAAACGTCATTTCACAAACTATCAACAAGAAAGAACACAATTATTATAAAATATTTAATGAAATGATTTAGATCCTTGCTCAAGGATGTGTCGAAACTATATGACAATGCTATAAGGAATAAAGTACTTGTTGATACATATGTATGTGTTACAAGTGTGATATATTTATTTGAAAGTGCAACATAAACGCTGCACCGTACTTGGATTTTGCTAAGAAATTCAAGTCACTAGTGTAAAATTATTAAAATCAAAATTATGATATTTGTGAATGAAATGTATTAAAACATTAAAATGGTTACTAAGACGAGCATTACAATAAAATGGTCATTAATTGTGAATATTAAGATATTAAAGAAATCTGCAGATGACAGTTACGTGATTTCTTAAGGAACATATAAGAAGAATAGAACAAGGTTATTTACAGAAAACATTTTAAGTTGTTCAAACATACCTCTTATGTTCATTTTTACATAATTATGACATTTTCTCATTATGCTCATATAATTTTCTTGCTCTTTGAACCATGTGTTTAAATTATTTCTCAAATTGCATTTTCTAAACATTTTGATCTATGGATACGTAAACGGCTAAATCGAATACTCAACACTAGATCCACAGTTTATTTTCACAGTTATCATATTTTTATTGACCTGAAATTAGAGTCAATGAAGTAGATATTTTTGTCTATATTGATGTGAAAAACGCTTGAACCGAATTCTGATCAGTTACATTATTAGTGCTCTTTTATTCTCTGTAATTATTACTTGAAATTTTTATGGAACAGATGAATGTTTTTGGGTTCATATTGCTATAAATATATATTAAACTCAAAAACGAATGTATTTAATATCATGGAACCTTATAGCTACAACTCAGATATTTCTATAATATGATAACTAGTGAATAACATTCTTTATGCACAAGAGATTCATATCATACAATGTTAGACAAGCCAATTATATTAACAGCTATATCTTTTCTACCCATTTATAGCTGCCTACAGTCATTATAGAAATAACTGACATTAGGAGGTAACTCTTTATGTAGTATGGTTATTTTCCGCAAAACTAAGTGAAATTAATCTAGGTAATTTTTTATTAAGGTAGTCATGTTTTTGGTAAGATATTAAAATTCAACAGAAAATAAAAGCAAAAAAAAATTCAATTTCAAGTGATAGTGTTGGTTATGTGGACAGCTTACCCAAACAGTTGTGTAAGAGTGTGAGAACACAATTTTATCTGAGAAATACATCTACGGTTTGTCTTCATAATATAGTTTACTCTGCATATTTTGTCGTGTTTTTCTCTTGAAGATTTTAATTACATTTTCAGTTTATATATATATATACTAGAATACTCAGTATTATGCTGATGAATGACCTTGAGTAACCAGAAGATTTAATAACATATACCTTCTGATAATCATTTTCACTTGATATAAAAACTCAAGCTCGCAACAAAAATATGTTTTCTTTATTGACATATTCATGAGCTTATAGTTACAATGTTTTCAGAAAAATACACCAAATGTGTGACAATCAGTCAGCTGCTTGGAGTCACATTTTTGCTTTAAATTAAACGTTACGGAAATGTAACTACAAATTTATATTATATATATATTGTAATTTGATCGTAGAAGTTATATACACATTTACATGTAACAAATTTAAAACTGCCAAATTAGATTATCCATTAAATAATTTTATTTGTTAACTACTTTTTGGTTATTTGTTCACTTTCACATTTCAAAATTTACAATTATATCTTTCATCTAAAGTGAATATTATTTGTTTGTGATTAACTTAGTGCCTATTGTTCTAAACTTGGCTTAGAAATGAGGTCCGAACCTGCGGTATGGCACAAAACTAGTTCTGCAATTTCAACTGTGATATTTGATCCAGCTATTTTGTTGACGTCGATGTTGCTCACTGGTTATCCTGTCTTCAGCAGCTCAAAAGTTAGGGTTAGCAATGCCTTAATATTGGAATATGTGACTTATCCTTTTAACTCATAAGTTGCATCATTTGCTGTTTGGGTTGAATATAACAAATGTCATTTGCATCTATTTTTAATCATTATTATTATTTGCTCTTGAAACGGACTAGATTACTGAAAGTTAAGAGAAAAAAAGGGGAACATTTTTTTTGGAACGGAGAAAAAGAGTGTTATGGCATTGTTGGTTGTGCTAAGACTAACTTAAACTTTAAGATGATATTTCAATTTTGTATTTTTAAAACCAATTAACTATTTGAAATCGTTGAATTAAGCACAAAGCTATACAATGGGCTATCTGTGCTCTGATCCCACGGGTATCGAAAGCCGGTTTTTAGGGTTGGAAGTCCGCAGACATACTGCTGAGCCACTGGGGAGGGACTGGGGGTACCCTATAAGCCGTAAGTATATTTTTAATATCTTGATGGTTTTTGTAGAATTTCTAAAATTTAAATGAAACGTTGAAATCGACTTAACGAAGTTTTTTTGGAATCTCTAAAAGTTAAGCGAAATTCAGAAATCGATTTACTGTTCGAAATAAAATATAAACTGCAATCATCTTATTTCTGTAGGTAGTTCGTGAAGTTTATCACACCTACTTAACTGATTACACAGTTATGTTTATTCGACAACTGAGATTTTACGTGAACCTGTTACTAAACTTTACGGTCGAAAATATCGCTAAACGCCAATTAATGAATTATCCGTTATTGTCATTATAAAGTTTTATTTTATGAATTTACTCTGACTTAGTTAGCACAAAATACTAAATTAGCAATATTATATTTGCATACATATATTACAAAGGTACTAAAGCTATATGCCGTCATCGTTAATTTTGAAATTCTGACCAGAGGGAAAGCAGCTAATCAGCATCACTTTACCACTCCTCCGATATGTCTCGAGATTGACTGTTGCTCTTATAACGCATTCTTTCTTGCGGTATCCCATGCATGTTAGCTTAATTAATTGCTGGATTAAACATAATTACATACATGTATATATTATATCATTTAATATGATTTTATACACATAGTATATTATTAGAGTATATTGCCAATGTTTTCCTTTGGAAACCAATTGATATCCGACTTCATATAGATAACCAATTTTTTTTCTTTCAACTTGGTCAGTATGAGTGTAATTTAATGAATATTATTTACAATGAATACGCATTATCAAACTTTTATTTTTTGAACACGAATAACTTTACTTTGAATATTTGGTGTGAAAGCTTAATTTTATTCTCTTCTTTCAAACTTATCATAATTGACAATGGATACTTCATCAATAACCTTTAAAGTAAGATTCATGATATTTTTTGTAACCACAGTATCATTCGAATGTAAACAATCACTTTTGAAATGCTTATTCTGAGTAATCCGTGATTTATATACAAAATTTAATGTTCGGAGCTTTAGCACCATCACACTGAATTTTACAGAAAATTATTATATCTTGGGTGAATGTTATTGAAGAAACAAATGCATATTTGTATCTCCTTTTATTTATTTGGCATTTGAAAATAAAAGTTAAGATTAAAAGCAGATTCAAAACTTCTATCTATCTAGTAGTTTAATAACTTTTGATTAATATTAAATTTGGAAGACATTTATTATAAAAGAGTCCTATAATATTGCTAAGCTGTTTAATAAAAAGAAAGACAGCGTATTCTACAGTAAAAAGTTATATACTATGTGAGTAATTTACTTTCGTATATGTCGTTTAATATCGATGTTCCTTTAAGTTATATTTATATTTAGAAATGTAGATATTTTTACTGTTAAATCTGTATTCACTACTTTAGTATTCTTACTAAACAATCGGAGTTGAGTGATAAAGATAAGTTAAAGATATTAATCCTAGTTAAATCCCAAACAAATTGAGCTTGGACAAGCTCGTATCAAAACGGAGAAACAGTGAGCTCGTATCGAAAAAGAAAAAGAGTAAACTTTCATCAAAGCTAAAAAAGAACAAGCTCGTATCAAAGTTGAAAGAGAAGGTAAACGTCTGTCGAACGAAAAATAAATTAAAATGAAAGAAATTAGACTCACCTTCGAGCAACTACCAGAAAATATTACATTGAACTTAATTGATATATTGATATATATATATATAATATTTTAATAAATATTGTCAAATGGCCAGGTGTTTAAGGCACTTGAGGGTCGCGGGTTCGAATCTTCGTCACACCAAACATGTTTACCTTTTCAGTCGTGGGGCGTTATAATGTGCGGTCAATCCCATTATTCGTTGGTAAAAGAGTATCCCAAACAGTTGGCGGTGGGTGATGATAACTAGCTGCCTTTCCTTTAATCTTACACTGCCAAATTAGAGACGGCTAGCGCAGATAGCTCTCGTGTAGCTTTGCGTGAAATTAAAAAACAAGCATAACGAGCATAATTAAGCAAATTGCATCGATATCAACTCAAGATCAATTTTCTCAAAGAAAGCCTTCGATAAGATACCAAGGAAGTTCCAGACCAGATGAAAGACTCAGTATTGTTTCTACATTTGTAAAACTTTTGTCCATAAATTATTATTGGTAATCACCATTATTGTATATTGTGTTCTTGTATGCATATTAAAATATATTTATGTTAGAAAAAACTTTGTGAATTAGTCTTGTTGGCAAATATCGTAAATCGGATACATATCGACATTTATGTAACATCTAAGTTTATAGGCTATTTGAAATTGTGATATATAACAAATTTCATTTTATTAACGAGAGATGTTTATTATTAAAACTTTATTGGTTACAAATTCAATTCTGAAAGGAAATGCAATACACAAAAATAAACACTATATTAACGTTTTTGTTTGAATTATGCTAAATAATCAGAAATACATTGTATAATAATTAATTAAGTAAGCATAAAGATGTCGAAACGGAGGCTATTTGTTATTTCGAGAGTAATAAGAGCAGGTACGTTCTCAGAATATATGGTATACAGATGACTGAGTTTTTTTATATTAAATTAACTTTTAATATGGAAATTATAAAGTAACATGAAAAACACAGTTAATATAAAATCGTGACAATGGAAAAGAATGTTTTGATATTGTATGTAGTTATGTGATGCCACCTACAATTGATCGCTGTTGTGAAGGATGTTTAACAGCCTATTCCAAAAAAAAATATTCAAGTAGGAGCTCTTACAAAAAAACTGTCCACCTGCCCAAGGCAACAGTGCCTCACAAAATTAAGAATTTTCATTTGGAAAAGCGACACAATTACATATAAACAACTTATTTCTACAACGTATTTGTTCAACAATCACATACTTCAAACAGCCAGAGAATGAAATGTTTATCCATGCTATTTCCATAATAAGTCATAACTATGAAATCATTGGAAGCAAAGCGTATGGATTTCTGCGCGATCGGATTGTTGAAAAGGGCGTCTTCGTACACTAAATGCAGTAGGGGTATACATTGAAGAAAACCTTACGACGGAATGGAAAGTAGGCTGCTTAGCTTTTGTTAAGAGCATGATCAAATTGTAAATTTTAAATATTTTTTTATTATTTTATATTTTGTTTTGTTTTGTATTTCATGTCGGTAGCTACATAAAATAATGCATTTTCTCTTAGTATTTGATTGTATTCACGAGTACATAAATTTGGTATGTTATCTTTTCATAATTTTTTTCTTTTCAAACATGCCTTACATTAGGCCTAGATTGTTCTGTTGTTCCTATATTTATCAGTTGTATTTTCTGAAAGAGCTTAAAACTGAAAGACAAAATATGAAAACTGTAACATAACATTGTATCTTGGTTGCATTTTAGGTATATTGTTAACATTATTTTTCAACCAATTTTCTAAGTTTTTGACACTGCTTAACTAATATATCTCACAAAATTTGCGTACTCTCAAAATACGCTCATTCATTTGAAAAATTCATTGAAATTTTAAATTATAAATTTATAATTTCCCAATTCGAATAATCGAAATCACTTATGCCAGAATGCATTTTGCTGATATTTCAATATTACACGAGTTCATTACAAGAGCTCATAAAGCAAGTGTCAGTGTTTTGCAAATGAGGTTTTGCCGCTGTATTTTGAACAAATACATATGTCGAATTCCCGTCACATCAAACATGCTCTCGCTTTCAGCCGTGAGGATGATATAATGTGACGGTTAATCCCACTATTCGTTCGTAAAAGAGTAGCCCAAATTTGTGTGTTTATAGTTTTTCCAGTTCCTGAATCAAGCTAACCATCCCTGAAGAAGAATATATGTTAATTGTTCTGGTCACACATCGTATTTCAAGTTACTTAAAGATATCTTTGAAGTCTTGACAGATGCCAAGACAACTTTCTACCAATGAGTTGTGAGTTTTCAGCCAATTATACTCAGTTGTGTTAGATGACTGTGACTAATGAATAGAGCATGTTTTGAGGTACGTTCTCTTAACTGTGGTCCGGCATGGTCAGATGGTTAAGATACTCGACTAGTACGTAATCCCCCTCACATCAAACATACTTGACCTTTCAGCGTGGGGCGTTATAATGTGACGGTCAATCCCACTATTCATTGATAAAAGAGTAGCCCAAGAGCTGGCGGTGGGTGTTGATGACTAGCTGCCTTCCCTCTAGTCTTACATCGCTAAATTAGGGACGGATAGCGCAAATAGCTCTCGTGTAGCTTTGCGCGAAATAAAACAAACAAACAAACAAACGTACAAACACATACATGTGTATTTTAAATGTCTTTGTGAAAAGTTCCACAACTGCCGCTTATGGGATTAAAAGATTTACTATGATGTTTACGACATTATCACGTATACATATTACATATTTAATTATTTAGTTCATTTTACTTTCTTTATTAATATGAATAGTTAGTTTGTTTAAGTGTAAAGATTCAGAATGGTAAGTTACCACTGTGTGTCTGCTGTTGCCAGGGGGCATTTTGATTTATTGAGGATATAATGCATACTTGTAGAATGTCAGTTGCCTATTTGATACTATGGCGGGTATTACATTTCTCTAATTATTGTAAGCTATGTAACAGCTAATTATATAGTGTTGCATTACGTCATTAGGGTCTGTTAGTCCCCGGTGGATCAGCTGTTCCTTTATCGACTTATAATGCTAAAATTCGGGATTCGAGAGCAAATACCTCATATTTGCGCAAAAACAAATCAACAGTAAAGTAAATTACCTATTAATACTTTTGCGGACATTTCTACAGCTATTAAATCGACTTAGTTGTTTGATCCTTTATGTGTATTAATATACCTTACATCTTTCTAGTTCTTAAGGTTTGAATGGAGATTTTTATTACTTGAACATTACAAATATATAGGTGTGATGAAACCACGCTTTCAAATCAGTCTACGTTTCGTTAGCTTTCTTAAGTTATTAAAAGGTAATTTACCTGTACAGAATTATCATTGTGAAGTTATTCATTATTCCTTGGTTTTGGTGTATGTAATTATTGTATTCTTAATTATTAATTAGTATTGACATCAAAATGTGCTTTCTTTATTTTCACTTTGAAGTATAGTACCATGCATTAAAGTTCCTATTCTTAAGAAATTCTTACGTTCAGGTTATTAAGTACAGGTTATGTAACTTTTCAATCTCGTTTGTTGTTGGCGCCACTTTCCCTAGTCGTGCATGCCTGAATGCCTTTAACACCAAAAACTGGGTTTTGATATACATAGTGGACACAGCACAAATATTCCATTGTGATGCTTTGTGCTTAAGAGACAAATTACCCTGCGCAAATCAAATGTATGTACGATTTTGTAAACTTCTTATCATCAACAAAAGCAATTTAAAAATATATTTGTGAATACCACACAATGGTTTGAAGTTTTCACATGGTAATTATCGTAGTTTTTGTTGCTATTTTTTTCTTATTAAAACTTATTTTAATTTTAGGTGTGACGAAACTACTCTTTCAAATCATTTTATGTTTCGTTGTTAAGATGTTAAAAGGTAACTTACACATACTGCAAATAAAAAAGACAAAAATGACAAATTAACTTTCATTTGAAATAAACGGAGTTAACAGAAAACTGTTACAAAATTCATATTTTAGGTTTCATTTCAATATTACTAAAAACCCACATATACTCCCAAATCGCCAGGTCATACTGTGACCTGCATTATATTAAATTTACCGGTTGAGTACGTTATATTAAGATGATTTTCGAGATTCTCTAGGATATTACGACCCATGTTGCCACGTACAGTCATCATCTATCGGACTTTAGTGTAGTAACAGTCATGGTGGTAGTTTTCATGGTAAAAGGATTTACTATAAGACTATCATGTCTAAGGCACACCAGTCATTTCTGTTTGTTTTTCACAAATCATTTAATGTACGAATACGATATTTTTCAGTTGCCATTTTAGCAGTTTGATCACACAGAAACATAAACACTGTGTATGGCGACTTGAATGATATGTCTTTGTATGAAATAACATGAATACCTGTTACATTATCTAGCTACTTGAGTTATGCAATAGTTGCGGAAATATCAGTAAGTAATGTGTATTAATGTCATGTGTGCAGCTTCTTCTGACGGATTTTATTTTTAATTTTGATTATATTGGTCAATATTTCCTGAAATACGTGGATGACTTTTACCCCAGAATTTTGTGTTCATCAAAGCTGTTACAAAATGCTGCACTTTAGATATAATATCTAGAGTACAACATTCTGCAGATCCCTTTCTGGATAGTCGTCATACCCGATGTTGATCTTTATTCCTTTGTTTTCTAGTGTCGTTAATTACAAAAGAATATACGTGTCGTGAAAATTTCTAAATCTCCGTTTTGAGTTATACTTATTTTCTGAATGTTTGAATATTTGGTTTCAGAAAGGGTTGTTACATACTGTTCTCAAAAACGATCATAACCAATAATAAACCTAAACAATGCCAAAATGTAGTTTTCACCTTTTACTCCATAAATATTTTATATGGGATGTTTTATATCGAGTTCTCGAGTTCCATGCTCAATTTTCCTTAAAAGTATAACCTACTTAACCGTCTGAATAAACTCTAGTTTTATCCACAAGGAAAATGTATTTTGTTAGAGAAAATTTAGTAAAACATATTTTTGTATTATTTAGATGTATGAAAGATTTACACACACACATGTATATACATTACAGAATTTTCTATTTCTCTTTTCGCACCTTTGTATAAGTTTACACAATTTCACAACTTGATCTAATATCACTCTTTTAAATGTGTGTTTATGTTAATCTGTATAGTCTGTGTTTATGAGAAACGTGCTTTTTTCACTCTGGGCTTAATGTTACAAAGTATTTGCTACTTTAATACTTAAATATAATTTTGTATTCGACACAAGAAAAAGGCTTCCTTGTTTCAAAATTTTCTTGCTGAGCTGTACAAATGGTAATCTACGCATATCCTCCCTAGTTTAGAAACTATGTATTAGAATAAAAGTGGCTAATCAAGAGAAGCTATAAACAAGTTTTGTCTGACAAAATAGTAGGATTTAATCCCACTCTTACATCCTACCCATGTTTCTAAAGTAGAAGCTCAATTTTGTTGTGAGGTCAGCACTATTTCGGCGATTTTAGCAGAAGCCACCTGCTGTGAAAATAGGGATTCCCAATTCTTTGTTCTATATGATTACTTGTTGATGTGTTGCTAATCACTTCAGTTATTGTTTCTATATAATTGTTTGCCAGTGTGCCATGGGAGACATTTTTTACAGAAATATAGATCATCAGAGCTATTCAGATTTTGAATAGAATAATGCAAGAGAGAAGCAAGTAGCATCTCATTTTGATTTATTGAAGTCCGAATAGGAAGTCTGTGAATATTATGTCAGGTTAGGACTGCCATTTATACATCAGAGAATTTTAGAAATCATAAGAGTAATACCAATAGATTTTATATACATTCTAAAGTTGAATGGACGTGGTTTCCAATAAAGCAAGATTCTTTTACTCTCGTAGCTCTCCATTTTGCTTTATTAGCTAAATTTCAATGAATATAATATATTGTATGGTTTGGTATGTCCTGTAGGTTAGGGAGATGGACTTGCAATCTGAGGTTTGCTGGCTTTAATTTCTGTTGCCTTTACGTTCGTCATAGAAAAAGAAAGCTCACTACCAATGGATAGTATATGTACTCCAAAGTACAACTAGCGTGATTTTCAGAGAGCAGAAGTGTTGTTTTTAATCTTATAGATATCGATTTTTTTTTCATCAACTAAATTTCAGTAAAGTTAATATAATGTAGGGCATGACATGACTTGGCGATTAGGGAGCTAGATTTGAAACCTGCTTGTGGTGAGTTTGAATCCAGTCGACGAATATGCTCTCCCTTTCAGCTATGTGGGTGTTATAAGAGAACAGCCAGTTTTACTTTAGTTAGTAGAAAGTAATCCGAAAGTTGACGGTGGGTGTTGTTGTCTAGCTCCTTCTCTCTAGTCGTACAATTCTAAATAAGAGTGACTAGCGTAGATCGCCCTCAAGTACCTTTGCACAAAGTTCAGTAAACAAGTTAATGTAATGTATTTCATCAAATTTATTTGGCAATATTTCTAGAAAATTGTTTTCAAAGTTAATACAATAAAGGCTACTATTAATATTTGATAGCTATTAGCCTAAAAGGTTGAAATTCTAAAATTGGAAAACAATATAAAAGTAAAAACACTAAGAATTATTGAAAAAATCAACAGTAAGGAAATTTCTGATAAATAGCTCTCAAATCTCCCCAATTTAATTTATTTTACTCATTTTCTTTCTTCAATAATCTGTGAAGTATACGAAAAAACGAAAAATTCTTGTTTACTGCCTTTCCTTTATCCAAGTGGAAATTAAATTATTGTTCTCTCACACTGTGTAATAAATTAAAAAATGTTATCTCGCATAATATAATTATTTAGACTTTTTCATATGGTAAAAAAATCTACTGATATCATTTATATGATACACTGACTGATTTACGGGCTTCATTTTGTTTTCGTTTATAGTTAGAAAACCCACAAATAAGCAATATGTGAACATCTGTTATCACTTTGTTGCTCATATATTTTGGTGTGCAAAAGTTGAAATCTACTAAAATATGTGTGATTGTTTATTTTGAAAAAAAATAACATTTTGACACAATGATCCTTAGTTATCTTTCATAGTTATGAAGGATGGCCCTCCATCCATAGGTTCAAGGGTTTGTAGTTGAAGAAGAGTTTCAAACCAAAGCTTACCTAGAAAATTAGTGGTTGTTTCAATGAAAATGGTATATTAGAAAACAGAAACTAGAAAGTTATTAATTATGTTATAATATTTTAATTGAGATGTTTGTATTATTTGTTATATTGAGTTTTGTCGTGACATGAGGATGATATGTGATGACTAGAAAATTCTTAAACGTCAATATTCCAAAGATTTGGGGTAAAAATATTGTAATTATATAAAAAATACGACAAAGTTGTTGTTGATTAATTAATTTGTTATTGAGTTTGTTATATTCTTGTCAGTCAAGGTTTGTTTATAGATAGGAATGGAAATCCAACCAGTGACTGTTTAGTTTTTATTTGCAAATTAGTTTTATCATCTGGAACACTTGTAGAACTTACAGTAAAGGAAATATAATATATTCTTTATTTATATTATACTTTAAAGAATGAAAAGAAAAAAGTCTCTCTCAGGAATAAATTCTTACAAAATCGGCGTCAAAATTTGAGTTGTTTTAGTAAAAATAAAATAGGATCAAGAGCAGACTTTTAGATGACGACACATCCTTGAATAACATTGATAATTTGCTGAAACGATGGAAAGTACACTAAGAAATGTAAAAGAGAACGAGACAGGAAACTAAAAGAAGATGAAGAAGAAATAGACTAGAAATCAAAAGTAGAAATAAGAGCAAAAATAAACTTGAGAGAAGAAAAGATAAAAAACTACGGGAACGCTGCAGCAACAAAAGTAAAGATGAGTAAATAGTGAAATACAGAAAGACAAAACAAAGTACAAAATACATTTTCGAAATACGGAAATATTGCAACAGTCAAATAAAATCAGCAAGTTTTAAAAGAATGCCAGTAAGAGAATCAAACACCTGGAAAATTAATCTCTAAATATAAGTATCAATTTAGCTACCTACATCTAATTTCACATCTTTCTGAGAATTACAATTGTACCACCATTCATTGAGTATGGAGAGTAGAAAAAACTCACCTGGTTTACACATGGCACTGCTACAGGCATGCCAAGTAGGATTGTCAGACATTCTTGGACTTGGACTATTTCTGTTACATTATTATCTAATCCAGTTTCAGAAATTAGCTGGTCAATTGAACAATGCAAAACATTTGAGAAACAATAGATTATGACAGAAAATACCATTTGAGGTGGGTTAGGTTAAGTTTAACCTAACTTCTAAAGTGAAATAATGGAGTAATAAGCCTTTCATTTTGCTATATATTTAGAAGCACTAACTTTAACAACATTAAGCAGTCCTCTTGGTGAGAACCATAACAATTATAATTCAATGGTGACTACTTCATCAAAAAATTTAGGCTTAACATTAATCAGAACAACGTTCCCAAAATAAAATTTAAGAGCAAGGTGAATATGTGTGAAAAATGTGGAAAGGGTGGTCCAGGTATTTTACCCAAGTGCTAAACGTGAATTGATGGATTCATTGACACTTTATTAATTTATAAATGCCATAGTAGTTGAGGACATGCAAATAGGCTAAAGAAAAGTAAAGGTACTTCTTTAAAAAAGTAATTATTGTTGTTCATAGAATTGGAATCAGTTAAAGTCGGAGATAAACAACTAAAGGCACCATCCATAAATTACTACATCATCAAATCAAGAAGACTGTAGCATTGACTTCCTGTGATGTAAGTCTAGAGGACATCAGATGATTATTCAAAGAAGAATGTATACAGAATTATGGAAATAAGCTATACTTGAGCAAGTATTTGAATTGTATTGTGAAATAACACCGCAAAGAATTTATAGGAAATAAAAATTATCCCCAAAGATATAACAAAAATGGAATTGTTCTAAATTTACAAATGATAGACAGCAGCCAATACTCTGATGAATCAATGGATCTTAATAAACCACAACACAGTATCTCAAGAATGAGTCCCAAATAGATCAAATAAGCAAAATGATCACATGACATGATATAACAGGACTTAACTGGATTTAGGGGATGGAGCTGAGCTAAGATTAACACATATTTCGCAAATGAGATAAGAAATTCAATATTTTAATAATCCAAATTATTTGTTAATGATTATTTGATGTGAAATATGTTGACAGATACTAACTATTTGAATGGTTATATTCATTTAACCCACCTGTTTATGAAATTAGTAACTGTTTCCATAGATTGATAAGGAAGGAGAACTTAAACACACAGCAAGTGGGTCAAACGTTTCAGCCAAAGGTTGGAAACCACCAACTCTATAGGAAGCTTCTGCATGTGTAGGTAATTGACATTAGGTAGTAGTGCATAATGGTAATAAACTTCATATATAAACATAATATTAGGTTAGAATTACTGCAAACATCATCACAGTTTATAGTGAGGAAATTCCTATTGTATGTGAAAATTATATTATCAAATGTGGAACGTTCAGCAACAAAATGAGGGCAGTTATTATATAACAATAAGGGAAATACTCATACCAAGACTTATATCCAAACATTTCAGTATAATAGAACAAAGCATCCAACATGTCCTAAGAGATTTCTTGTTAAAAGAACTCTGATAGATCTGAAAAATAAGGATGCTTTCATTTGGGCCATAAATACAAGAACTCATGAAATCCAAATCATTTCTGGATGGAACATCAAGGTATGTAATCAAGCAAGTAGTACTTCCATATAAAAGAATATCAAAAGCTGTAATTTGTAAGATATCAGGCGCTAAACGGTTGCACCAAGGGAGCTTACCACCTTATTTACAGGAGTTACCTGACCGGAGATGTGGAGACCTCAAAATGATTAACGCTAAATATTAAATGAGTTTGTAACATAAGTTGAAGAACCTTCTATATAGGACCTTGTAATTTAGTATTTCATAATATTCTTGCTGGAGATCTAGCCCAGGTGTGTCAATTTACTAGAAAGCTTGGCACTGCAAAACAGGCCTAAACTCTCAACAAAATAAAGGGCATAAAAAATAGAAATAGCATGAAAATCAGATCCCGCAGCTTCACTTATTATACTTGTGAATGACAGATGGATCTACGATTTTTTATGTTGCCTACCAGTAAGTGAATGAAGTCACAAATAAGGAGGGATGTCCATTGATAAGAATTTAATCTATTTTGGATGCTGATTAAAGTGGTTTTAACATTGGATCTGAAGAGTGGATAGTGGAAAGTGCAAGTCAATGAGGTAGGGAGAGAAACAAACACAATTTATTATAGAGAATCAGTTGTAAAAATTTGTTAAATTACTATTTGGAATATGTAATGTACCATTTACACTTCAATGAATAATGGCGTTTATTTTTTTCTGTAGTATTTTGGAATGTAATACTCATTTATCTGAGTGACATAATCACACTTGGAAAGACCTCTGATGATTCGTTTAGAGGGCTGAGTAATGTAAAACAACAATTTCAGAAAGAGATCTTTACGCTAAACCAGAAAAGTTGTGAATTTCTTCATCAACAGGTCACTTCCCTTGGATATGCAGACAATGAAGAGATTCTATAGATCCAACCAAGACTGAACTTGTTCAAAACAACTTGACACTTAAATGAAGTAAGAGGATGTCTTGGAATGTGCTTTAATACCATTCAACAAGCTACAAAATACAAAATGACCACTACTTCTGTATTAGTAAACCAAACTCTTAAATATTCATTTATAATACAAACAGATGCTAATAATTTGGCAGTAAAAGCACTTTTATCACTAGTACAATATCGGATAGAACATGTGACAAGCAAGTGAGTACTGAAGAAAAGAGCTATTGTACAACTTGGAATGGACTACTAAGAGTTTTTCAAGCCCTGAGTGACATTTATCATTACTCAGATGGATAAAAGTTCACACTTCAGACAGATTACATACCAATAAGTTGGCTGATAGCAATATCTCTTAAGAAACTTTCGGAGTATAACGCTAATGTCTTGCATTGCGTAAGGAATCATGGAAATGCTGATGCATTATCCCAAAGTATTTGTATTTCTAAAATATGTAACCATAAAATAACAAACAAATAATAAAAGACAATCAAGCATAATCCAGTTTAAGAGATCAACAGATGAAGGAGAACTAATGTAGTTCAACTCTGTTAAAAATGTCCAAGAAAAAGATATGAGTCTGGATCGAATCATTCAGTGAACCAGGAATGATGCAGAATAGTAAAAAGTGGTTCCATATAAATTAAATATAAAGATATATTTGACACAAAGGAATGTGTTATGTCTACAAAAAGCCGTGTTATGTTAAAAATTAGAAGGTAACCATAGCATTTATTCATGGCCATAGTTAGTTCTTTCAGACGTTACAGCTAGAGGCATTTCATGATTTCCACACTCTTCGAAATGTTGCACACTTAGTTGTACAAGTGACACAAGAGAGAGAATAAAAAATGCCTGTATTGAGTAGGGTGCTATAAATTTGAGCACAATTAGTAAAATTGTCTGAATTCAGCTGTGAGTGAAGAGGATCACAAAAGAAACATCATATACAAATACAGCACCAATGTACTGGAGTACCACTTAAATTCAATGTGTTTCGGCTGTTTACTATAGAATAACAGTAAATACATTATGGTAGTGATAGAATTTTTCACTAAGTAAGCAGAAGCATATGTTACTCCTAACCAAAAATCAGAAGCTGGAGCAAAAACCTCGTTTTTAAAGTTTTCAGATGTATATAGAACTTCACTCACATAAGGAACAGAATAATAATCAACGTAGTTTACAGAGATAACTTAAATATTTAGGATGAAATATAAGACCAGGATAAAAACCTGGTGGAGGGATAAAACTATTAGTTACTTATATGAAAGGATCAAACTTTTGGAAAAAAAATTCGACATTTACTCTTAAGCTATTGAACAGCAATACATAAATATATAGGCAACACATTAACATCACTTGTGTTTAGAAGCAAACTAAAATTGTTATCCGACCTTGTATACTGAGAATAATCACTTTTGAGAAGCTTCAAAAATATGAAGAGAAACAAAGGAGTATCAATGATGCTATACACCATTTTGCACAAAGATATTTATATCAACTAGTCATATGATTAAAGGTATTTACGCTCTAAATGCTGAAAATACTGGAGTTCAGTATTTGACATTGCATGGCTGTACAAACAACTCTGCAAAAATATGAAATCTCTAAAGTTAAATAGCTTTTATGTAGAGTCATAGGTTTCAGTCAAAACAATCAATGATGTGGTTGTTTTGTACATAGAATCGATAAGAAGAGATACCACAAGTCAAGTTAAAATACCATTCATTATTATCATTGTATCAAGCACATTAGTGAAAGAATGGTCAACGGGTTAGGAGGATCAGAAACAATTTTCCGAGTGGTACTTTCATCAACTGAAGTTACAAACGCTCCTGTCAAGACAGCTTCAACGAAGTATTTTTCAATGATAAGTCAACTGGATGAAGAGCATAATGTTTCTGTTCAGATCAAACAAAGGATCACTAAGGATGGAGCAGAAGCTACTAGAAAATTCCCTTGACCATTGAACTACTTAAAGAGAACTTTATCAGTGACAAAACAAGAAGGAAAGATGAGATAAATAACATAAAACAAGAAGTTGTCTCATTTTAATGCCGTAAATCACGGTAAAAAAACAAAACAAGAAGTGATTTGCGAAGGAAGAAATTAGAAACAATAAATAAAATAACAAAGATAAATTTGTTTCGTTATTTCAAATTATAGTTTTGCTTTGTTTAACGTATTTATTAATAAAGTACTGATTGTTATATGTTTCTAAAAATATTAACTCTGAAATGCTTTGATTCATATATTCAATACATCTGGTGTATTTCATCCAAAATAACGAATGAAATAGGTTAAGACTTTACATACTAAGAAGATTTTGCAAATTTTATATTTTATTTTTGTGGTAAATGTGATATTTTGTGGTATTTTGTAAATTCATGGTTTAGAAAATTCGAAGAGATTTCTTTGGTTTGTAAGAATCAATTTAAAAAGTTTATCTTTGTTGTGTGGTTTGATTGTATATACATTTGAATATCTTCGTGCATTCTTGTAAAATGTTTCTTTGTAAAATTTTGTTTTATAAAATTGTAAATTTTATATTTGTTTGATTGAAAAACATGGTATACACACAACAAAATTAATCTTTATTACGATATCAACATTACAAAAAACTAATTCTTTTTAAAAATTGTGAATCAAAAGGTTTTGTTTATTATGTATAATAACTATTACACCCATTTTTATTCATTTGTGTATTACATTTCATTTCTATGACTCTTTCCCTATTTATTCAGGCTGATAAGGCTTAATGTAAACTCATCTTAATACATCAACTGTTTTTGTGTTTTTTTTACAATGAAACGAAAGATGATGTGATCGAGAGGAAAATTATAAACATACTTTATCTTATTACACCAAAACATTTAGTTTCTTATCATACTAGAACGTTACATTTCAAGTGAAGTAAGAAACAATAAAATAAGATGTTTCATAAGCTGTAAGAGATAAAGATAGGACTGTAATTTCAGTAGAAATTGTTCACAAATATCTTTTATTGTAGCAACATGTCATCAAGCTAAGCTTTTATTACTTTTTCTGATATCAGTTGAAAATAACGTAAAAAAAGAGATTTCATTATTGTTTATATCACTACTCTATAACTTTTCAAAGATTAGACATAGGATATTACATCACACATTGGCAGTTTATATGAAGAAACTGTTACTGGTTACAATCGATAAAACTACACGTTATATCAGTAAATTCCCAAACACAGGTGGTTTCGTTTGAAGAGAGCTTATTGAAATTAATCACAAGTAAACATTTACCAGTTTTTATGTATGAAGTAAACAAATAAAAGACTTTAAATGTGTAGTATGGTAACTGGACACTAGTTTATTGGCTATAATGTTTTAATGTATTTAGTTTGGCTCATTCAAAATAATAAAGTTAGCATTTGTTAATTGGTAACAGCAGCTTTATATATATATATATATATATACATTCACCAGTGTTGTGAACTATTTATACATTTTGTATTATTTAAAAGAGGAAGTTTAGAATACCGTGGGGATGAAGTTTGATGCTTAGAAACTTCCTGACTGTCCATATTTATTGTGACATCTCACATTTTCTAGATAAATTACTTAAGGAAAATGATTTAATGATATAAAATCACCAGAGAGTTGTTGATGAGTTAGTTAGTTAGAGTCTCTGTTTTAGTATGTTCGAATAATTACTGAGTTAAGGATTACGAAAGATAATTTTAAATTTTTTTGTAGATGTTAGAGGAACTTGCACAATTCCGTAACTGCTGAGTTTTATATATGAGTGAAGCCTATTGTGCAATGAAATGGTAGAACCTGTGGAAAGAGATATAAAGTGGTTTTCTCCAAGTGAACTGATCTTTACTTTATTTTTACGGACTAACCAAAAGGAACACGCCAAACAACAACAGTTTCATTCAACCAGAAATACGTCATGTTCCATTTGCAATTAATATAGATTTTATGTCTTTGTGCAACTAAAATGTGATCTTGGAAGTGGAAGACTATATACCTCAGATAGCGTTTGAAAAGTTTTAAATATATGACATGTAAGTTTGATCTCGCAAAATCCTTTTAAAATGTAAATTGAGGTAATAATGCGTAATCATCGCCATGAGACTGAGTACGATGATTAAAGGAAATAGTTCTAAGGACAGCATGAGCATTAGAACATTGATTTTGTAAAGTGAGATTAATTCTGAATATATCTCATGACATATGTAATCTTATGAGATATCTACATTAAAAAAACAGCTTAAGCCAAAAAGTAAATGAATAAAAAGTTCATTTTGATATAAATCAGTATTCTCTATAATCATTAATAATTATAATTCAATGTTACTGTTTATAACTACTGATAGAGTAAAACGTCGAAGTTTATTGCCCCCCGCTGGTACAGCGGTATGTCTTCGGATTTACAACGTTAAAATCAGGGGTTCGATTCCCCTCGGTGGGCTCAGCAGATAGTCCAATGTGACTTTGCTATAAGAAAACACACAAAGACTCAAAAGTCAAATACAGCCTGGCATGTCTTCAGGTTAATGAGTGTTAGTTAAGAAAGACATGTAGAAGAATTACTTCAAACTACTGGGTGCTAACTACGGAAGGCATGCAGATGAATCACTTCATGATACTGGGTGTTAACTAAAAAAGACATGTAGACGAATCACTTCAGGCTACTAGGTGTTAAATAAGGAAAATATGTAGACGACTCACTTCAGGCTACTGGGTGTTAAATAAAGATGACATGTAGATGGATTACTTCATACTACTTGGTGTTAAATATATGCAAGGAAAATTAGTGATACTTACTGCGAGAAATTAATTGTAATCTAATGATATTACATACTCTGTGCCTTTGAAACTCCTGCTTCTAGTAAATGAGTAAATTAACTGTCACTCATGGAATTCCTGATAACAACTTATGTGTTTAGAATAAAAGAAACTGTGATATTTTGAAATACGCAACTTGAAAACTACAAGAAAACAATCATAAGAATGTTTAAATCAGATTCAACAGCTGAATATTTAAACATGCCAGTCAGCTGATAAACACATAGGTTTGCATCATTATATTTCTTCAACAAAGAAATAATGTGTTAGTGATAAAAGTTCAAGTTATGAACATACATGCTCAAAGCTAAAATTTATTCATTGTATGAAACAGATTTTAACTCAATTGAAAGTACAAACAATTTTCAGTTCGTACAAATAAGATTTTACCTTGTCACTTAAATAAAGAAAAATAACGAATTTCTCTACATCACAATATTCATTTAAGTCATTGTATATATTTCGCATTTAATAATGCATGCTATGAGCATGTTTTTAACAGAATAAACAATTTTCTGTGATGACGAGAAAACTCACTTGTAGAGAATAAAATATATATGTATAAACGGCTGGTATGAGTTGAGAAAATTTTCGACCTTCTTCGGTCATCGTCAGGTTCAAAAAGAAAGAAAGGGTTACTAACCGGTAGCTGACCACATGTTCGCCCCTCTACCTAAAAAAAATTCTCAACCAATACCAGCCGTTTTTACATAGAGATATATTTTTCTCTACAAGTGGGTTTTCTCGTCATCACGAATTATTATTTCATCACGGCGATTGTACGAGAAATGTAAGTCTTTGTGTTTTCTTTATGTATTTGTACTTATGTATGTAACCATTATGTCTGAACTAACATACCTTACACCACTATTAACAGTACACTCTCATACGATCGTAAACAAATTAAGAAACTTAAATCAAAAAAATTATCAACAGAAGAAATGACATCTACTTCATTCAACAATGTAAAAAGAACAACTAAACCCTAACTTTGTAAAGGTAAAACTATCAAAAATCTTAATTAATAAACAAACATTATCCAAAACTTACAGAAAAACTGCTTAAAGCCACTTTGAACACGAAATACAAAGAATTACATGAATTACAGAAACACAAAAATGAACCTAGACCATCAACTGGCATGCTACAATGAACCAGAGATTTATGGACTTATAGAACGAAACATAAACCAAATCAACACGAGGAATTACAGGGACTAAAAGATCTACCACAACAAAAAACTAGAAAAACTAAGATGTAAGCAACAGAAAAGACACCAACACGACAAACCGTTGACTAACCTCATAATTAACAGATCCGACCGACAATTAAACACAGACGAGATACATCTACTTAACAAAGGATTTAATTTTGCAATAGCACCTAGGTACATTCCAACCATAGAAATCAAAACATGTTTAGAAGATCTAGCCAGGAGACTTGTGATACTTTCCACAGAAAACAAAAACAAGAAAACAAACAACAGAAAGAAGACAACTTCAACAATTTTATTGATATCCGACAGCCAAACATCCCAGAAAATATTTTCCAGAAACACCTAAAAACAACATCTTAAACAATTTTTCCAAAGAATTTTCTCATAAAACCATCAATATAATTTCACAAAACAGAAAAATAAAAAATAATTTCACAAAAAGAGACATTAACTCCATTAAAAACCTAAAACAAGACAAAAACATTAAAATTCTAAAAGCAGATAAAGGAAACGCTATAGTCATAATGAACACGAATGAATACATCCAAAAAATGAAGAACATCCTATCAGACACAAAGAAACTTAAACTAAAACACACAAATTCAACAAAGAAACACGAAACGCAACTATAAAAAATACTACCAAAAATGAAAAAGCCAACACAATTTCACAAGCACTTTATTGCTACCTACGCATAACCGACTCACGCACACCGCAAATATATGGCATCCCCAAACCTCATAAACCAGATTGTCCATTACGACCAATAATGTCCACATATGAATCGTTTAATTGCAATCTTGGTAAATACATAGTACATTTACATGGTAAATAAATATGGGCATTTCAAATATGTAACATCAGCCAGCTCATTCATCAAAGACTCTTTTAATTTCAAGTCTAATCTAAATCAACTTAATCATAAAGCCTTAATGGCCAGTTTCGATGTTATATCCCTCTTTACAGAAGTTTCAATCACTGAAGCCTGTAAGATAGCCTTAGAACTCTATATCCGAGATCCTAACCCATCAATAGACATTCCCAGCAACCAATTAGCAATCCTCATAGAATTCACCACGATGAAGACAAACATCATGTTCAACAACCACAACTATATACAAACAAATGGGCTAAGCGTGAGTAACCCAGTGTCACCAATTCTAGCCAATATTTTTATCACACAAGTTGAAACACAAGCAGTTAACACAACATTACATTCGCCACTATACTGGTACAGATATGTAGACGACACAACTGCGAGATTCACATCTACAGAACACACACTTAATTTTTTCACTCACATTAACTCTATACATCCCAACATCAACTTAGCTTCACATCCCAACATCAACTTAGCTTCACATTCCAACATTAGCTTCACATTTGAACAGGAAGAAAGCAATCAAATATCATTTATTAACCTCAAAATTACAATAACTGATACACAGTTTAAAACAGAAATCCACCGAAAAAGCACACATACTGGACAATACATTCCTTGAGACTCAGCACATGAAACAAAACAAAAACTCAATATGCTAAGAAACCAAATAAACACAGCCATAAAACTATGCTCACCAGATAAAATTAGCGACGAAATAGACAAAATAAAACAATACTTCATCAACATCAATAAGTTTCCTCCACAAACCGTAGAAAACATTATATGCACACACCTAGACAGAGAGCAAAATCAACCAACAAAAGTAAATATATATCACGAATCAAAAAATCACGAAACATATACTGCTGCATACCATATATTCCCGACATTAGCAGAAAAATAACCAACATTTGGCAAAAACTAGTAATGAAATATGACATTGTAGTTAATACCAAATTTATTCAAAAAACAGGCACAAAACTAAGGTCCATACTATGCAAAAACTATACCGACAAACACCACACCAACATTATTTATAAAATACAATGTGTTAACTGCCACGACTTCTATATTGGAGAAACAAGTAGAAAAATGGAAACCAGATTTAAAGAACATAAAAAGTCACTTTCACACGTTTTAGAACACTGCAAGTCAAATGAACATAACATAACCACCCAAATACTAAATAAAGAAACAAACATAAACAAACGCAAAATTAAAGAAGCTTTACTTACACAACAACTCAAGCCCAAGATTAACCAATACAAAGGAACACCTTTATACCTATTATAATAAATATAATGAAATATCTAAGCACGCCCTCTACATTACTACACTCAATTACCCAACCACCTTCAAACATGTGGTCAGCTACCGGTCAGTAACCCTTTCTTCCTTTGTGAACTTGCCGATGATCGAAGAAGGTCGAAATGTTGTTCGCTCCTCTACATAAGACAAAAAATTTCTCAACTCATACCAGTCGTTTTTACATGTAAAATGTGCAATTTTACTTTAGAAGTAATCTAAATATTTTGAGAATAATATACAGTCACAAGTCATATGTTGATCATTTGAAATGCTCTTTGAAGTGGATCGTGAAGCAGTTTCAAGGAAATATTTGAATAAAAATTTGTTTTATTGTTAGGTTTTATTTTTTCTGTAAAATGTCCAATCAGAATTTTAGTATTTACTTCTATTTACTTTCTTCTTGGATATTATTGGTATATAGTATCTTAGTGCAGAGAAAGTGAAATTTTTCTTACTATTATTAACATAAGAAACATACACTTTAGTTAAAGTTTGTATTATCATTAAACTTTACAGAAATACGCTTGCTGATTTCTTAAAGAGTTTTCCATATTTTGGTTAATTATCCATCGTATATTTTGTAACAGCTGTATATCATTGTTGATGAAAAGTATTACAGTCATCATAAATTCTCTTAACAGCGCTTATCAACCAAATATATCACTTTAAGTATGATTGTGAAGAGAATAAGAAAAAAAAACTGTTTTGAATAAATAAGTTATGGTAAGAAGATATCTCAGTTTTAGAATTTAAACAAATGAGTAGAAACATATATGACTGTATGTGACTGTATGGGCTGTTTTAGAAAAAATTGTCTAATTTAAGAGCTTGCAAATTTTAACACAAAGAACAGACATCTGAAGTACGTATATTCTAACACAATTGATTACTTTTCGACCTTCATATTTGCTGTTGTTTCTTGCTACTGGCAGAAATATGAGCAATGAATAATAGTGAAAATACTGTTATAAGTTTGTTTTCTAACTTCGCGCAAAGTTACACGAGAGCTATTTGCGTTAGCCGTCCCTAATTTTGCAGTGTAAGACTAAAAGGAATTAAGCTAGTTATCACCACCCACTGCCAACGGTTGAGTTACTCTTTTACCAACGAATAATGGAATTGATTGTACATAATAATGCCCCCGCGGTAGAAAGAGCGAGCATGTTTGGTGTCGAGAATTCAAACCTGCAACCCTCAGATTACGAGTCAACCACCTGGCCATGCCAGTCTAATACTGTTATATAAAAGATCGTAAAGTCAGCTACAAGGAAACTAAAATAACGACTAACTTATTAAATTTCAAGGAAAAATAGCTCGGAGTTTCAAGGGAAAGTATTTTTAATGAGTAAGTTTACGCATTTTAATGCATGGCTAATACGAAAACAGTAGAAAACATTACAGCTGAAACAATTATTTAATGTTTTTCATCCAAAGCAATTCTTTTATTGCTGCTTTGATATTAGTGTTATAAGAAAGTAATTTGGGTATAAAAATTGTTTTTATTTTTTTAGAAGAAAGTATAGAAGATTTACAAAAGTTAAAGAATAAAACACATATCTTTGAAATTGACAGGTGCTTACATTTTGACCTTAAAGCATAAAATAGATATCTGTCAAATTGAAAAATGCTTATATTTTGGACTTAAATCATATAAAAGATATGTGTAAAACTGACATATTCTTATATTTTGGACTTAAATCATATAAAAGATATGTGTAAAACTGACATATTCTTATATTTTGGACTTAAAGCATAAAATAGATATCTGTCAAATTGACAAGTGTTTACATTTGTTTCATAATAGATATTTATGTTTGACTTCAAACTGTTCTTTCAAAGAGCACCAAAGTTTATCCACAAGTCATATATTTATGGCTTTACCTTCAAAAGAACAGGAAATTTCCCAAGGGGTAAATAGAGCGGTTTATTTATCCAGACTGAGTGTGAATACGATAAGAAATCGATCAAAATCCGATTGAAGAAGAAAAAGTATATACAACTAGATCGACACCTATACTGAGGAAATCTTCCACAAACTCTCCTTCAATACTGCAGTAGTGCCCACTTCATAAATAATGTATTTCATTATCAAGTTAATGATGTATCGGAAAGTTCAACTTAAATATCCCAATTTGTTATCGCGTTAAATAAATGCTCAGACAGTTTTGTAAAGAAATTTAATTTCGAATCAGTGGAAGGGGATGAGCAGAACAGAAGATATGCGTGTATGTAAAAACTAAATTAATAAAAACCATAATTTAAAAGAAGCTGTAATATAGCACTGCAATATTTTCATTAAGTGCGACTCTTTGTTTAAAAAGAATGGACAACAAAGTTACTAATGCATTTTGTTTCTTTAAAAAAATTATATTGCAATTTACTCAAAGTTAAAATTTTAGCAATAAAATGAAATGTGAACTCCAATAGTGTAAAGATAGCTTTTTAATTATCTAAGTATTGATAGTGCGTGGGAATATTAAAGTTTCAGTGCCTGAAGAAAAACAGTTGAAAATGACTACATTACCAGCCGATTAAATATTTGTCTTGTCAATAAACGTGTAGAAATAAATTAAATGTCCTAGACGAAAATAAATGCTGAAAACACATAAAAACTGACATCAGTTGAATTCCATTGTGTTTGCACGTAAAGGAAACAAATGATGTCTAGTGTTGTCCAGTCAACCAATTATAAAGTTAGTTTTTATTCATAAAGGTTGAAGAGAAAATTCAAATTTGAATTATCTTCACAAATATCGAAAATAACCGAACAGAAATGTTTTATGAACCGACTCTTTAATATTTGGCTCTGAAATGCGTTTTCCAGTTAGAACGTTTTACTGTTTAAATTAAATATGGTTCAGGGCTTTTACTTCTAACATTTTGTATTTGATTCCTGCAACAGACAAGGTATACATAACTCACTGTGAAGCTTTTATCTAAGAGATTCTTTGACTTTTTCAATTATTAGCACAAATTTCAGAATTGTTAAAGGACCCTTTATGATTATTCATGGTATTGAATAATTATATGGATAAATCGTTCTTAAACTAAGATACATTATTTCACCAAATTCAATTCAACAATAAACCATGAAACAAATGAGGAATTCAGGATGCTATTTTTCTGTGTATTTAAAAAAATGTTAGCTGTTTAGTATTCATAGAAAATCCTAATGTGAATTAGAAATTACAACTATTAAAACATATATAACAATGCACCTAGTAAAAACAATTTGACAGTTAAGGTATTCTGTAAAGGAAAATAAAAGGAAATGAAATTTAATTTTAAGAGATAAACTGTAAATCCTCAATACAAAATGATGCATGCTCTTTGAAATTTGGCTTCATAATACGAAAAACTAAGATCACATGAGGAAGTTGCAAACTGATGGTGTTTGAGTGACTAATTAATACCTATGGATGTATATACATATACACTTGAAACTGCTGCTCCCTATTAACAAACTTCTAACTCTTTCATAGTTTTCTTCATAGATAAACGAAACTAAAATGTACCCAAAAAAATATTGGCTATATAAAAACTCTCGTTCTACGTATATTTACTGGTTAAAAATAAAACTTGTATGCAATGTATCGTTGACACAATTAGATGTTCTTGACCGTCTATTGTTGTGGTTGGATATCTTTTCAGAACATGCTAATAAGACTAAGTTCTACAAGTATTCTGTGTAGTGACTATTTACGTGAATATACGTGTGGTATAAATGTGTACGTATAATATATATTGGAAGGATGAACATACAAATTATTTTTTATAGCTGTCATGGACATTTATATTGTTATACTCTTATAAGTTATTGGCTATTAAAAACACCTCATGCACTGCATTTAGAAAAAACAACACCCGGAAACCAATAGGTATAGCGTGAACAACCTTTGTGCGTTTTC
Organism: Tachypleus tridentatus; assembly: GCF_004210375.1. Lineage (NCBI taxonomy): Eukaryota > Metazoa > Arthropoda > Merostomata > Xiphosura > Limulidae > Tachypleus > Tachypleus tridentatus. Next base: position 96,267,230 of record NC_134828.1, read on the forward strand.
TTTATTTATGTTGTTTAAGCACACTTGTTATTTTGGTCATGTGTTAAGATTGTTACACTACTGTGGTTTATATGTAAGTGAGATATTTCTTGTCAAATAAACTTAACATTTCACAGATGGGTCAAAATAGATGGGTTTGATGTATTTTACAACGTTAGTTTGTTTGTTTGTTTTGGAATTTCGCACAAAGCAACTCGAGGGCTATCTGTGCTAGCCGTCCCTAATTTAGCAGTGTAAGACTAGAGGGAAGGCAGCTAGTCATCACCACCCACCGCCAACTCTTGGGCTACTCTTTTACCAACGAATAGTGGGATTGACCGTCACATTATAATGCCCCCACGGCTGAAAGGGCGAGCATGTTTGGCGCGACTCGGGCGCGAACCCGCGACCCTCAGATTACGAAGCGCACGCCTTAACGCGCTAGGCCATGCCAGGCCCTACAACGTTAGTAATAAATAATTGTATTTTTAATCAAATCCACGCTCTTGAATACAGAAGTTAATTATGAATAGTGTTTTTTTCAATTAAGCACAAGGCTGAAGAAAGGACTATGTGCGCTGTGGCCACCACGGGTATCAAAACCCGGTTTCTAGGAGCGTGAGCCATACTGTTGTGCTACTGGGTGAGGGGGCAATTATGACTGGTGAAAATGTTTTATTTTAATTATCTTAAAAATTGGAAATATGTTAGTTTGTTTATTTTATACGGTAAAGCCACATCAAGCTATCTATTGAGCCAACCGAGGGGAATCGAACCTCTGATTTTAGCGTTGTAATTGTTTGTTTGTTTTGGAATTTCGCACAAAGCTACTCGAGGGCTATCTGTGCTAGCCGTCCCTAATTTAGCAGTGTAAGACTAGAGGGAAGGCAGCTAGTCATCATCACCCACCGACAACTCTTGGACTACTCATTTAGAAACGAATAGTGGGATTGACCGTCACATTATAACGCTTCCACGGCTGAAAGGGCGAGCGTTTAGTGCGACGGCGATTCGAACCCGCGACCCTCAGATTACGAGTCGAACGCCATAACCCACCTGGCCATGCCGGGCCAGCACTGTCATTACTGGAGCCGGTTCATAGTTATTTGCGTGAACAGACTGAGAATCTAAGGATTCATTGCTCGTGTTTTATTGCCATAAAAACCAACCTCTCATTTTGGAGCTGTTGATTTCTTGAAAGACTGATGGTATTTATCAAAATAAAAGCTGGTGATAAAAGCTGTTAATTAGCTACATTCATCCTCCATTTTACACATTAGCTCAAAACTTAAGCAAGTTTTTTGTGTAGCTTTGCGCGAAAAGTCTTAAATAAACAAACAAATAAATCCATCACTAACTGGTTAAACTTTATTTCCTAACATCACCAGCACACGCTCATAAGTTTTTGAATTAGTTCAGCGCAACTCTTTGTATTATAACACACTGATAAATATTAATTAATGAGAAACTAAACATAATTACTAATAAATATTTTTTAGGCTTAGATTTGTCTTATTAGGTAATGAGTCTTCTGGTGTCAAACCGACATGAATATCCACACCTTTAACGTTTTTTGGTAAAACAAATTTAAACGTCATGAAACTTTCTATTAAAGAATGTTTTTTCGTTAAATGCTGTGATCTACCTGTGTCTACTCCACCACAGATTCTGAATCTGATGTGATTAGAGGACCTGATCTACCTGTGTCTACTCCACCACAGATTCTGAATCTGATGTGATTAGAGGACCTGATCTACCTGTGTCTACTCCACCACAGATTCTGAATCTGATGTGATTAGAGAACCTGATCTACCTGTGTTTACTCCACCACAGATTCTGAATCTGATATGATTAGAAATGATGAATGTGAATATTTTCAACGTGGAATCTCTGGAAAAACTTCAACAAGACACGGTTTTTCTAAAAGACAGAAGGGTACGGCATGGCCATGTGGTTAAAGTGCTCGGCTCGTAATCAGAGGATCGCGAGCTCGAATTTCCATCGCACCAAACATGCTTGCCCTTTCAGCCGTGGGAGCATTATAGTGTGATAGTAAATTCCACTATTCGTTAGTAGAAAAGTAACCCAAGAGTTGGCGGTGGGTAATGATGACTATATTCCTTCTTTCTAGCTTACTCTGCTAAATTAGGGACGGCGAGCGCAGATAGCCCTCCAGTAGCGTTGCGCAAAATTTAAAACAAACCAAAAGACAGAATTTTACCACTCTCACACTAAACGAAACATGGTTTACATTCAAGCTTTAGAATAAAGAAAATATGCTCAGATGAAACAGACTACAGAATATGCACTAATAATCTAAAACAAACCATGTAACAAAGAGGACATAAATATATCGAAATTGACAAGACTAATAACACTTAGCATAAAAAAAATCCTAAATCACAGGAACATTAAACTTTTATATATAATTCCTCTTATTATTACCTAACAGTTTAAACTCAGAAATGTTCACAAATTCTGAAAAAAAAATCATCCCCTACAACTCAATGATCGTCTTAAATAGATATTTTCTGAAGTTCTTGTTGTCTCCTTCTGAAAAATCAAAAGTATAAAAGATATCGTTGTTCAGACAAAATTGAATCACATTCCACCTAGATATGATTGTCGTCCATGCAATAAAGTTCCTTTATCAAACCTGCAACTGACTCGTTTTCTGATAAGCACCATCAAAGAAACTTTAAAATATCCAAATAAATTACTTGTGAAGCAAAAAAAACCCTTCTGTCTTATACAGTGTAAGAACGCAATCACCAATATGCATGACATACACAGACAACTCTTATAGAACGTTTCAACAACCATAAATCTATTAACACTGAAACACTGTTCAACCTTTTAGAATTAATCTAGATCCAGGAATAAGTGATCTCCGTTCATTGGTTTCATTTCTCTCAGACAAATAATTTTATTCTTTCTTATCTTTTTCATGTAATACGAAAGCTGAATTTCCTAAAACTTACCATTTGCTTAAAATAACTGTTCCTACCTGTTTTTATAAATTGATTAGTATTATATCTTTCTCAATCAGACTCCAGGTGGTACCTTTACTTTACTTAAACACTGGATTGTAGTTTTAAATACACATATATAGAGCCATATATAAAGTAAAATATCTACAATATCTTTCCATACACTCTCGCCATCGGCTACATTGTACTAGAAATGTTTATTTTGAATTTCACGCAAAGCTACACGAGGGCTATCTTTGCTAGCCGTCTCTAATTTAGCCGTGTAAGACAAGAGGGAAGGCAGCTAGTCATCACTACCCACCTCGAGCTCTTGGGCAACTCTTTTACCAACGAATAGTTGGATTGACCGTCACATTATAACGCCCCCACAGCTGAAAAGGCAAGCATGATTAGTGTGATAAGGATATGAATCCTTCACATTTGAATTACGAGTCGAGTGTCTTAACCACCTGGCCATACTGTGCCGTAGGAGAAAGAAGAAATACACATTTATCTGGGAAACCGGATAATCTTTATGATGCCTTTATTACTCTATATACATCACTCATTCGATTACATAACCATTCTCAGTTTACTCCTAAAGAAGAATGGTCTACCTTTCGAAAGTGCTCGAGTTATAGAGTTCTTTATTCATCTTTATCAAGAAATGAGAGTAATGTTGAGGAGATATGAAGAAAAGTGGAACATCAGCATGACAGTTGATTACTGCTTTTATTGAAACGAGATGCTCCGGACGCAACACATAAAAGAAAAACACAACACGAAGCTTTGAGACTAAAAGGTGATATCACACACACACATAAATCAGGTTGAATGAGGATGCATGTTTGCTTGACACCAGTGTTATTTTTCTCCAGTTTGTTTGTGTTTTTGTTAACAAGCAAAATTAAAAAATAATAATTGTGGTAAACGAAATAATAATTTGAGCTTTTTCATTCTCGCTTTGTAAAAAAATTCTTAGATTACAAAAAAAGAATATTATTTTCAATATTTGCGAATTGTGGAAAATCCATTATTAAAATAGAACAGTCCTTTATATAAAATCCATTATTAAAATCCAAAGAAAGAATATAATGTTTAAATTTTCAGGTCTGTGTAATTCATACCTCTGATAACCAGAACAGTCCTTTATCTAAGGCGTAAACATTTGAAAATAGCAAGAGTAAGTAATTTAAAGTGTGCATCAATATGTTAAGAGCAAAGTACAGAAAACCTACGTTTTTGGTATAATGAAAGGTAAAATATTATTAGTTACAGTCGACTTGTTTCGGTAACGTATTTACTTTCACAAGTACCTTTTTTATCGAAGCTAGTCGGTTCTAGCTAAGAGTAAATATTTTTTCGTTTCACTGTACCAAAAGACCTCAGTTTTTCTGTTTTTTCTCTTAATATGATACCCCAATGTGGCCGAAAAGAAATCACGTGCGCATTAATACCTGAAAAATGGAAACAATTATAATATGTAATAATAATTTAAATTATGAACATATATATATATATATATCTAAATGTAGGGCTAACGCAAATCTATTAGACTCACTAATACAAGTGAAACAATTTTAATGACTCAGAGAAGGAAATTATAAAATGGTGTAAAGTATTTTAACAGTTTTAGAAAGTGTGAAATTTAAAATTCTGTAAACACTTTAAAGTACGTTAAATTTCTAATGTGACTTATTACTTACTTGAAACTTAGTTTTTTCTTATATTTTTATGCAAAGTTTGTAAAACAAAATTTTTATACCATGTACTTCGAAAGTTTTCACTTAAACCATAAACTGAAAGCATCTTTGATGACGTATGCCTATCTATAAATTATCCAATAGCAAGTGATTGTTTGGTTATTTATTGTGTACGTAGAACATTTTTATTTCTAAAGATACAGTTTTTGTTAAACAATTGAATATTATTTTCACAAATTTAAACATTTGTAAGAGCTTTACATTTTAATTATACGTTTGAAATATTATAGTAGGCTGTTCATTTTAAGATGATTAATTTTCTTTGAAATTAATTTCCAAACTAGGAATTATTTTAAGCAATAATAAAAATAACATCTATAAAAGTTGTTTCTAATAATTTCCACTGTTTTAGTGGCTTTTTACGGTGAATCATGTTTGTTGATATGATAAGCGTAATAACAATAGAGATATTAAGACGGGCGATATGTGTAGCAAATGTTACGCGTCGTTTTATTTTTTTGGTAAGAAAGTTTTCTTAACTTTAAGCCAGTGAAAAAATTAAAACACATAAAACAATGTTTACAATAATAGCAAATCGAATTATGAAGATTAAAAGAAAAATATTTATAATTTCTGAATTCTTGACTGACATATAAGAAACAGTAAAATAACATCTTTACTGTTTGTTGTAAAACAATTAAACATCGACACTTTAAATGATGTGTGCTTACCGTTTGGAAGACAAAAGAAGATGAAAATCAGAAGCCAGTTAAGAAGAGTTCGCTGACTTGAAGACAATATTAATCCAACCATTGCTACAATATGGTTTGGGAAATCGCGAATCAGATATGCAACAGCTGTTCGTTAACCCTGACGAACGTTGATCTGGAAACTAAGTTGATTTAATTAAGGACACACGTTGACCGTCTATAACCACGTTACATCCAAACATTTCGCGTCGTGGAAACGACCTGACCTGATGCGTCAGATATCGTGTGTTGTGGACGACAAACTGTTACTTTCAAGATCAACCAACAGTTTGTAACACGATTCTTTTCCAAAGTCATATAAATTTGACATCCTAAGTGACTGCCTCATAGGAACTGTTAGCCATTTTAATCAATTATTTACATTGTTAATTGATTTTGATCATCTGTATTATTCAGATCTGTTTCCACATTCATTCTTTTCTTATACCGTTTCTCAGGCGTCCGTCCATGCGTGGACTCCGGCTGTTACAATTCTGCTTCGCGATTGGAATCACGCATGCTCAGAGACAGCTAGAGAGCAAGGATCAGAGTAGGTAAAATGAGCTAGAGAGATTGCGGTGGTTCGTATGTGGCGAGAAAGGGCGAGAACCTCTAATTTGATTAAATCTAATTTATTGTCAAGACTATGTGTTACAAATCATTATGTGTAAAAAGAATGGTACAAAGCAAATATAAATAAAACTTGTAAACTTAGCATTCTTAACAATTATCTACAAAATGTCAAGCAATGAATGACAGATCAAACATATTCCATCAATTTCGAGACCAGTTATCTTCCATATTTTAAGGTATACATAAAACACGAGAAATATTGTTCGATAACCATTATTCAATGATGATTACTCATTCGTATTTCATAATATTATAGCTAATTAATAATTTCATAAAAAATAAATGAAGAAATAAAAGATAAACATTAATCTGGTTTATTTCAACTCCATTACCATGGAGGAAGTGACGACATGGGGACGAACAGAGATGTCTCCACGAAACTTTCTCGAAATGAGATAAAAAAACAAAAAACTCCAAACCTTTGTAAACAGTATACAGAAAACGAAATGATAGGACTGACTTCCCTGCAATGAGATACAAATTTTTACAAAACACTTATTATCATCTCGTCTTGGACACTTCTAAATCATCTGATATCTTATATTCGTTTATAAATTGTTCAAGTATAATAGGTGAGTTGATTGAATAATTCCTAAAGAAGGTTTGCCAAATAAATATTTTTGTTTGAATTTCTAGAAAAATTTCCAGTTTTAGAGTTTTCTAAAATAATCCATGTTATACTAAACTTGTAGAAAGGACATATTAAATTTTTAAAAGCCTACAAGTTAGTAAAAGAAACACAATAAGAATGTTGAACCAAAATGCGATAAAATTACAAAACTCACAAATAGAATATCACAATAAGTTTTCGTAAATCTAAAAACTGAGAAAATTAATACTATAAAAGAAACAAATATGAATTATTGGTTAAGCAAAATATAATCAAATCACAAACTCACAATAGAAATAAAAGAAAATATTTCAAAGCAAAAATATCTAATAAGGTCTGGAAATATAAGATATGGATGGAAATACAAAGAAATCTATACACTATTAGTTATTAACATGTTCTACGTGTCTTATTGTGTTAAAGTACGGCCTCAGTGTAGTGTATTCAACATGACAACTAACATTTCGTTTTTAAATATAATGAGTGTTAATTAATTGCTGAATTAACAATTACTCCACGTACCTTTATTTTGGCTAAGTAGTTATATAGATACGCTGCCTTTGAAGAGAGAGCATAGTTTTTTAATGGGATAGTACACTGTCACGAGTTGCTCAAATATTAGAAACTGAATAAACATGAAAACCAAATGCAGCTTTATTTGATGTGCACAGGTCTCAGTAGGAAGATCGCGAATATACTTGCAGGCAGTTTTTATGTACGCAAGACAACATGAACAAGGTACTGGAGGGTCAAACCGTAATGAAACGATTGTATTTATATAGTACAGTCGCAGAACTGATAGTAAATTCATTGGAAACTTGAATTATTCACAAATTATATGTAACCTTGTATGCAGTCACAACAGAGTTTCTTGCAATGTAGGACAAAAATATATTCTTAATACGGCTGATATGAGTGTTAAAACTTTAATTAAAATAAAGTACAGGACAACGTTTCGACCTTCTATATACATATATACATAATTATATAAACTATATTTAACTGAATATTCTCTACGCTTTCGCTATCACGCACAGAATGTGTTGTGAGTTTTCTCTTTCTTTCTTTTATGGCCTGGCATGGGCTAGCGCGTTAAGACGTGCGCTTCGTAATCTGAGGGTCGCGGGTTCGCGCCCGAGTCGCGCCAAAACATGCTCGCCCTCCCAGCCGTGGGGGCGTTATAATGTGACGGTCAATCCCACTATTCGTTGGTAAAAGAGTAGCCCAAGAGTTGGCGGTGGGTGGTGATGCCTTCCCTCTAGTCTTACACTGCTAAATTAGGGACGGCTAGCACAGATAGCCCTCGAGTTGCTTTGTGCGAAATTCCAAAACAAACAAACAAAACTTTCTTTTATTGTTATATTAACGGGTTGGGTTGGGTAAAGATATACTAAAAAAACAGTACACCACAAAAGTGGTGGAATGGCCAGTAAGTAATCGTGATCCACAAATAACACAGGATTTTAATAACGTCGTTCTGACCTATCAAGGACATGTCCTGTTGATGCAAAGAATACTCCAATGCCAACATTTTCTATATTCCTTTCTAGAAATCTTTTTTTTTGACAAACTCTTATTCTTATGACTCGATAGGGTAAAGATAAATTCTAGCTTTGACGAACTGTGATTCTTAAGGATAGGCAGGGTAAAGCTAGATTTTAATTTTGACGAACAGTGATTTTTGTGGGAAGGTATTGTAAAGTGAGATTGCAGCTTTGACAAATTGTAATTCTTAAGGGTAGGTATGGTAAAATTAGATTCTAGTTTTTACGAACGGTGATTCTTATAAGCAAGAAGGGTAAAGCTAGATTCTAGTTTTGACGAACTGTGATTCTTATGGGTAGGTAGGATAAAGTTAGTTTCGAGATTTAACGAACAATGATTTTTACGGGTAGGCAGTCGTGGGTTCAAATCCCGATCGCACCAAACATTCTCGCACTTTCAGCCGTGGGGGCGTTATAATGTTACGGTCAATCCCACTATTCGTTTCTAAATGAGTAGCCCAAGAGTTGGCGGTGGGTGGTGATGACTAGCTACCTTCCCTCTGGTCTTACATTGCAAAATTCAAAACAAACAAACAAATTATATATATAAGCTTTAATTTAAGATGAATGTGTGCAACAAAACAATTGTTTACTTATGAAACTCAACTTCTTTCATATTATCACTGGTTAGACTTGAGTATAAAAACCAGAAAAAATAAAATACCTTTCCGAAAAATAGTAAATTTTAGATCACATTTGTTGTAAAATATAGAAATTTTGTTTTTCAATTAAAATATTTTGAATTTTATGTTTCTGAAGATTTTACAAAAACACAAGTTACAGAATATTTTATCTTATTACAAAGGTTTCACATCTGAACTAAATCAATAAGTATTTAAATAAATAACATTATCATAAAAAATATTTTCAACTTACACGATCAAATTACTATAATAAATCACCGAGATTATGCAGACAAAAGATGTTTTGAAAAATACCTTACTTTATTGAATGGCCTTAAAGTTGCTTCGGAAGTTATCCAAGGTATACGTTCAAGTTTTCAAGTACGTTGGTGATAATAACTAAACATTTCTTCCATGAGTTTGCTTATATCATTTAAATATTATTAAAACACTCTAGAATTATAAGTATTCTGTATCTTTGCTGCATTGCTATGATTAAATGGGTATTCACAATTCTGTTTGGATTTTTTGAATCACTCAAAAGAAATCTGAGGCTCTGTTTATTATTGGAATCGCTACATGTATCTGATTTAGTCCAGTTTCGAGATCTTAAGTAATAATTTCAATGTCCCAAGAATTTATAGGTCGAGTATGATCGGTAATGGGATTCGAACCCTTGATCTATAAATTGTGAGTCAAGTTCATCAACTGCCCAGAAAATGCTGAGGTACCTTGTCAGCAACCCTGGATGAGGAGAAACCAAACCATGAATTATATGAGTAGAAATTTTGCGGTTCGTAAAGACCTTCCAATCACCATAGCGCACATTTTAAAGCATTATTTTGCAACTTAAAATAAATACATACAATATTCATAGTGCTATTAAACACCATACATTATTAGCGCAGATAGCCCATGTGTAGCTTTGCGCGAAATTCAAAACAAACAAACCAAACCTTACAATATTAACAGTATCTTAAAAAATCAGGTTTAAAGATAACTTAAAACCAAACGGTATCAAAACATGAATGTATATAGCTACAATTTTTTGTTTACTATAAAGTTTGTTGTAAAAGATAGTACGGCGCTCTTGTGAAAAGTGTTAATTTTAGGGACTAGTTAAGCATTTCTTTGCTCTGCTTATAGTGCTGACTGAAATTCTAAAATGGTATGAACGTCATCCGACATACTTTTATATTCTAAAACTTTTGAAGAGCCTTATAATTTCTTAAGTCATTGATAACCTTGTTCTTTACATTTATGACCTTAACTCAAGGTGCTGGGACATAACCGAATCATAAATGTTGGCATAAACTCAGAGGAGAAGGGTAGTATAATGAATGCGTCAAAGCATGACATTTACATGTCATTGTAATGAAAGTTTTCTTCAACATGGAAACTACCTTAAGCAAAATAAACTATCCTTGTATAGAGCGAAAATAAAACAAGGAGTGATAATAAATGTCGTGACATACTTAAAATACTAAAGTGCTTTAGTATTATGTAAATCATATAAGCAGTAACACAGCAGCAATGTTTATTCGTTATCATTAACATACTTGAAAATACTAAAGCTCGTTTTATTATTTTCTGAACGAGGGACGGATAAGAAAAAATTGTTATTTGTAAATATGGAGACTTCATGTCATTAACCACAGCAAACCCTAACATCTTTATTTATCTGAATAGAGGAACGCAGCAGATATATAGCCAAATGTATGAGGAAGACCTAGGATTTATATAAAAAATCATAATCTCCATAATAAAACTGAGATAAAATGTTTCTGATTAATACGTAAATCACTATTAAAAAAGATGGGATAATTAACATGTTATTTCATTTTAAAGAGTGGATGAAATATTCAGTACCTTTATCGTTGTAGGCCTAGTTTTCATGAACTGATAGTTCTAAATCAATTTCAATTTCGTATGCTATAACAAGTTTTACCGGAATAAACTATATCAGTATCGATTACAATTTTCAAGATCACGTAGAGAAGACTGGTATTTCTACATGGCGTGCTGTGCAATCACTAAACGCTTTGAATACTCTAAACTTCTTTTTTATCTTTAAAATATCTTACATTTTGGTTACATAGTTTTATTTATTTGTGTATCCAACTTTTGATTCGTTTGGTATTAATAATAATATCACAAAGATGTATTCTTTTATTGAAGGAGTTTTTACAGTCGCCAGGATAAAACAGTAATGGTAAGATATATCTGCTAAAAACTAATGTTTGAGATAACCGTGTCTTGATCAGGTTACACGTCTGTTGAAAGAAGTTTTGTAACACCTTACGGCACGAATGGCATGAACTCATTCATTTCAGGATATCTATAAGAACAGTGAATAGGAGTCTCACCAAGTAAGTTATTTTATAAGAAAGACTATCAGCAAACTAATATTAACCAGAATTCACTTTCGTCATTACGTTACTTGAGCAAGACAGTATGTCAGTTTACGGTTAGAACACTGGCAACATGTCATCCTTGTTTCCGGCTTATTAACGGTGATGATAGGATTTGTGCTTGTTGTTTTCCTTGAGAATAGATGAGAAAGATTATCTTTTCTACAAGGAGCACATGGAAGACGGTGCAGTACATGTTTCGGCAGCTATTGCTTATGGTGGAAAAATTGCTTTTCATGTTCCTAGTTAAAGTTAGGATGAAATCACGATGGATTACGGATTAAGTCAAAACCCTCATCGCCGGCATGCCACGTCGTCTTGTAAAGGTTATTAGAGTACGAGGAGGGTCAACCAAGTACCGAATGTTTAATACAAACCTATATAAATTTATGGACGATATTTGTATGAAGTGGGTGTAACATTTTGTCATTATATATTTCTGGTAAGGTTTTTGTAGTGACAGGTGAAATGCCGAATTACAAATCTTTCTGCGCGTGTCTGATAAAATTATTGTTATCATAATAAATTGTTCATGATGTCCATAAAACATCTTTCGTGAAACGAATTACATATGTAGATATTTAATATACCATCTGCAGTTAGACAGTGCTAAATATATTTGTATTCCATGTTAATAATCGTGATATTATTTGTTACAAAATATACAAACATTTTGGACAAGACTGTATTACACATTTCTCTAATTCAGTATCAAAAAATGGATACTTCATTTAAAAGTACCCTGTTTATCCTTCTATTTGTTTTTGTACTAGTGAATTTCCTACTTTTTAAATATTGTTTAAAATATGTAAACTCTTGATATTTATGTGATAGGAATTTTATAAATATATTTAGGTCTGAACAATTTTCGCTGTAAAACTTGTGATGTTTTGTGATCAATATCTTGTATGATGAAAACTTTGATTATTTTTCATAATCGAGGCAATGAATAAGGTTTTCTTTCCAACTAGTGTTATTTTTTGTTGTTGTTGAAAACAGAACATAATGGTTCGACATCATGAACATTTGTTGTGAGTAATGATTATCCTATTATTACAGAATTTCAACTACTAATTTAAAAAATAATAAGTGCTTATATTTATGTATTTTTTAAATTAAAAACTTTGTACGAATTCATTACCAATTTATTGGATGCAAAAGCTAATGATTTCTAGAAAATTATTTTACTAGCGGTACCTGGTGGATATAATTCTCTTGAAAACAACCATAACTTATAAATATTAAACTTTAAAAACAAATGAATCATTGTTTTTAATCTGTGCTCATATACATATGAAATATTTTCAGAAGACAAGTTAATAATGTCCACAAGAACATCATACACAGAGTTTATTAAATTAACTTATCTTAAGCCTTAAATATGAAATTAATGTTTGAAATAAGTCATTTATAAGAGTCGTATCAGGTTTATTTAATCTGTAACTTGAACTGCAAAACCGAAAATTTTGTTTTGTTGAATTTAAAACAAAATAAAATTAAATCTTCAAATGATTTCGAATCATCACCAGATGAACAAATTACTTTCCTCATTTTGGTTAGCGGCTCACAAATAAAATGCTAAAAGGGGACTAAAATTGTTGTCTAGATAACATTTTTTTTTTCTGAACTAAAAGGAATCGATCACGAAGTTAAGTGTTTCTGAGGGCGACATCTACATGTCAACCATAAATTGCTCACGAACTATACCGGAACATCGTAAATGTTTCTCAACTTCTGCATCTCAAACTTGTAAAGCTTATCACAGATTGATTTGTTACAGACTGACCTGAGATGTTGTAACACGCATGGTGTAAGAAATAAAAATGTTGCAATCAGTTAAAAGGAGGAATTATTAAATGGCTTAGATCCGCTCTGAGTGTATTATAAAATGTGTTATATAACAGCTTGGAAAGATGTGTAAACTTCAGACTGGAAATAAAAGAAGACATCACATTGACTTCACAGATGTATTGTTAATATAATGATAAAATGCGTTTATAAATTCGTGGGGGAACAAATGCTACATAATAAAACATACATTGTCGAATAATATTAAACAGTTTTATTCCTTACCGGTTTAGTTTCACATTGATAGAATTATTTAAAATGTTTAAGTTATTGATGTTTGATTTTAAGCTTAATGTTTAATATCTTCCTATCCAGATGTTTATCTGTTTAATTTAACATTAATACTCAAACAAACAGTAACGAGATGATAACAATAATCATGAAATCACAAGTAGGACTAAAATATATGGTATCTAATATGTTAAATAATCATTTGGATTTCTGTACGTTTCTTATGCTTTCGGTGAAAGAGATATTTAATAGATATGCGAATGATTTAGTAAGTAAGTTTTATAATTGTTAATTATTATGTTGTTTTTTTCATACTAAAAAGTCGTTCACAAACATAAGTTTCTACTGCTTCTCTATTTAATATTTTAAAAAAATGGAGTACCGAAGAATTCAATGATAGAAATAATATATTAATATTAGAACCCGATTTTCAGAAAGTATTTATAAAATACCTAACTATAAATAAAATCATTTCTAACCTTATTAATTTTCAATTTGAAATGTATATTATGTTACATTCGATTATTTTTCAAATTATGTTTGTCGACTGAACATTATAAAAAACAATAAGGAACTGAAGTGTAAATCACCAATAATTGCAAAGCAGCCAAGTGTCCGACATAAAAATTATAATCTTATCAAAGAACACTTGTTTAAAACATTGCTACCATGCTATCAACCTGTTAATTAGACGTGTTTCTGTGGTGCTTAAATGCTGAAGAAAACAAAATATGTAAAACAGGAAATAAATTCTCTATCGCGACATATCTTCTCTGTATACATGTTTATATACACTAAGCAAATAACTTCGACATAGTTTAAAATACAATCGATTTGAGATGAAATGAAGGAAATTATTGATAATACTACGTCTTTTATTATTGAAGCTAAGCCTTATAATGATTTATTTAGGCATCTTTGCTGTTACTAATGTTTTCTACGATAACACTGAGAGATTAGATTAAACACCCTCAATAATAATGATGTTTTCGACGTCAAACCAATAATGATCCAGTCGATTCAAACATGCTCGCTCTTTCAGCCGTGTGGGCGTTATAATATGACGGCCAATCCCACTATTCGTTGTTAAAAAAATCGCTCAAAAGTATTCGGTTGCTGGTGGTGATTAGCTGCCTTCCCTCTAGTCTTACACTGCTAAATTAGGGATGGCTAGAGCAGATAGCCCTCGTGTAGCTTTGCGCGAAATTAAAAGAAGAACACAAAAACCAATAATGATTTAAATATGAAGAAAATTAATTGAAACATTATCTCGTTCGCTTAACTGTGTTGTTAGCATTGGTATATTTTGAAATCCTCTGTTGTGTCGATTAATGTTTCATGCCTTTAGTTTGAATTGTTACAAGTAGAGGGTTCCAACCTTCCTGGTAAGGGGATAACAATAATTTGACGTTTGTGTATTATTATATAAGCAAGTATTTGATAAGATAAAAATCAAAATGTTTCCGTCTTTTTGTTCTTAAGCACAAACTACACAATGGGCTACGAGTGCTCTGCTTACCGCATATATTGAAAAAAATAACGATTTTAACATTTGCCACTAGGGGCAGATGCTGCCCCATTATTATTTAAAAATTTGAATTTATAAGCTATATTCTCATTTTCTATAGTATGTATAAGTTATATACATTACTATAGATCATGTCGATTAGCCAAAGCTTAATCTGATGTTTAAAATTAACTTATGGAAATTTACAGCACAATGTTATCAAAATTAATAGCTTTATTTCGATTAATAAAATTATCAAAATAACGAAAACTCGCTAGTTAGTAAAATGCACGAAGTGATTAAACAATTTATTGATTTTACTAGAAAACAATAGCTTGTCCTCGGTTTCAAGAAGACTCTCACGCGCGAAACGTAATGCATTATTCGTATGGTTTTAGGCTAAGAGTTTCTTTGTATTAGAAGAAATCCTCATGCATTTCTTTGTGTTGTTTATTGAAACGTGACACATTACACACGGGAATAAAAAAATTACTTTTTTACCCATAACTCCTTGTATTCACTATATTCGGAGATAAATTACTCGAAATAAGTACTTTTTTGTTCTAAGAACATTGTGTCAAAAAAAATAGACTGTTAAAAATTGATTTGTTCTTGGATTGAACGACTGACGAATTATAATTATTTTAATATGTATTTCGTTGAATAAATACTCTTAAATACTAGGCATTTATGTATCTAATGCACAAAATATATAGTCTTAAATACTGAGCATTTAAATATCTAATGCACAAAATACATAGTCTTAAATGCCACTCATTAATTCACCAAAAAGAAGTGAATATTTTTTTAGAAATAGTTACGGCATATAACAAAAGCTTTGTACTCATAAGCGGTTTGTTGTTTCATTTTAAAAATATATCTCACTTAAGACGAACTAAAACTTAAAACTAAATACTTTTTTCATTCAAAGAACATTGAATTGTGGATTGTATGACACAGACAAAAAAACATTTACATACATAAAGCATCCCCTGTTTTACTTTTAATAACTTCTTTAATGTTGAACAGAAAACTAAATAAAAGAGCAAAAACCACCAAAAATATATAATCGTTATGCTTATTTCAGTATTATCATCGTATCGTTATGTATAAAATATTAAATTTTCTATTACGATAGCAAGTAAAAACACAGACTGTGCTGTCCTAAGCTTTGAATTTTGAATGTTTGGGGTCTATTAGGATTTTTGATGTATCTAATATCACTATGGGAAAATGGAAGATAAAATTCTTATCTGATTTTTTCAACTTTATATGTAAGTAAGTAATGTACAGAATGGTAGTTCCATTACCTCTTCTCTATTCTACAACTAGAGAAACCTCTTCATGAATCACTAAGTGAAAACATGTGACTTCTTACTGTACATATGACAAGTATTCATTCTTTACTTATCAGTTGGGAATAAAAGTTTGTTGTAAGAGTTTCCTCCATTTTTTTCAGAAACGCTATCCTAACATAATAAACTCTATCAGTTCTCGTGATACTTTACCGAAACATACAAGTAAAAAAAATGATCGTTGTTTTCCTGTAGATTAAAAAAATAGGAGTAACGCATCGTTATATTTGAAAGCTATCGTTACTCACATTTGCCTAATATACATTCTCCATTACACAGCCAATATTTTCTTTCTATAACGTTATTTGTCACATGTGCTCATACTGAAAAATCATTATGTCGAAACTTACTTTATAAATTGCGTTCTCATATATTGGTTACTAAATTAAAGTTAAATTAATGTGAGGGTACCTTTATAAAACACATAAATATTATGGGAATATATACATTCAATTTTTGTTAAGTTGTGCAACGTTTTCTTAGTACAGAGTTTTAAGAGAATATAGTTGGGTAATTTTCTTTTAACGTAAGTCGTACTCTACGACACGACTGAAAGGACAATCTTTCAGGCTGGGCGTATTTGTAAAAAAATATTAGATACGTTTTTTCTATACTGATTTCATCTCTCATGATTGTAATGAAAATTGAAACTGAATATTTTACAAAGAACTAAGACTCGATATACTGTGTCATAACCGAAAGTTCAACTATGCACTTAATTAGATAGGCCAAATTTAGTCGTTTCATAATCCACGCTATTCTGTGATAGCATTAGTATTTACAGGTTCATTCAGAATAATTACTGTGCTTTGTATATACTTTCTGTGTTAATAGTTATAAATAGCCTTCAAGTTGCTCTTTTAATTTTAATATGCGAAGAAAATGTTGCTTTAACACGAACAATTAAATTAATAACCCGATCTTGAATTGCATAAGTAACACAAAACAAAAGTGGGCATAATAAAGTGATATACAAGGTTCCTAGTAAGTACGCGGCCATGTTAAGAACGTAACATATTATTATATTGAACTAACTTTAATGGAACACCAAAATATTGAATCAACCATAGTCAGAATCTGTTGACGGGCGATGATTTTTTTAATAAACTTTATGTTTCAGATTAAAGGCAATTATTTCGTTTTTTTGTCTTTACAAATGGCAAGGGAGATTTTTTTCTGACGTAGGCTACGTTGCAATTGAACAGGTATTTTATTTATTCTAAACGCGATATGAATTTTGTTAAATAAAACATTACCGTTCTCAATATACCTTATAAGTTAAGTTTTGAAACAATGAAGATATCATCTTATTAACATGCTGCTTACTAGTCACGTTAATTATTAGAGTTTAATATAAATGCTTTAATAAACCTAATTATGCCATAATATACTTCATAATTTAGATAATAAGTAAAGCATTTCGAATTCAAAGTTTTAAATACGAATTATGGAAATAATGTTTTAAAAATATAAGTTATAATGATTTTGTTTCTTTTGAAGTGAAGCACAAAGCTAGCTACACAATGGGCTGTTTGTGCTCTTCCCATCACGGTATCGATTCCCGGTTTCTAGCATTGTAAGTCAGCAGACATACTGCTGTAACATTCGAAGGTCATAAGTTTCAAATCGCCGTCAGTGTGATAAATAAACAACTCACTATCATTAAAGTGATAATCAATGTGAAGTTAGATAGATGTCTCTGACGTTACGAGTTGTGTAACAAAGACAAGTAATTAGATCGTTCTAATAATGTGCAGTAAAGAAGAAAGTAAAATTATACAGAACACAAATACCTCACATTCTTTGCATGCAGTATTCAGCTAATAAGGTATATTAGCAAACTTTGAAAATGACACTGAATAATTATATTAATTGAAGCATTAGTTTTCTGAAATACGCTATAGTTGAAACTATTCATGTAAAAAGGTAATTTATATACGTTATTGTCTTTACACTGAACTGTCGTGGTACTTGGTAGATTATGTGCCTAAGTAGCCAAGTCAGAAACATTTAAAGTTTCCCAGAGGGAGGGTAAACAGCCAGTAGAGCTCACCACCTACTCAGATACTGGATTGATTACTATAGTTATAATACCCTCTCTGCTGAAAGCGCAGATAACCTAGTTACTTTGCGCCATAAAATGTCAACCCCATCCACTGCTGAAAACTGTTAAGCATGTTCATCAGAATATCGTAGCTCAAGCTATGAACCAGAGGGCTAAGTACTCTAAACATTAGGCTAACTGAAAGTTTAAGTGTGAAATGTGTAAACATCATGTTCTTAAAATTAAATGGATATTTTAAGTACTGACTAAATATTGTAGAGTTATTCAAAAATTATTACAACTCCAACATACCTTGACAACAAACCAAGAGTGATAACTAACATAAGTATTATTGTCTTATTTTATATATATCAATATAATAAGATAGCATCCTGTATTGTAAATATTCAATAAGCAAAAAAATTAGTGCAGATACATGAGCTTACTGAACACGGAGTATTTACTGTTTAATTATCGTTTGTAAATACGTTTCTCGATGAAGATGTTTCTGTAGAAAAATAAACATAAAAACATTACTGGATGAAAAACATATGAGATGAATGTACGATTTTACTTTGTGTTTACTATGTTCTAGTAAGACGATCTGATTTCTTGTGTATTTCGATCTATTTGATCTTAATATAAATATAAAACATTTAGTGTAAATAAGTGGATTGGCTCAATACGAAGGCAGCTACTAATTTTGTATTTCTTGTTACGCCTTTAAAAAAAATCCAATTGATTTGGTGAAAGAAACAAAAAAACCAGTAGAAGAGGTTATAAAGCATGCTAATGTAGTTGAAAATAACTAGAAGATAAACGACACCTATAGGTTCAAAGGTATATGCAAAAGAAAGTGGGTGTACGTCGAAAGTTCTTAATATACATAGCATTCAAGAACTTCATATGTGCAATCAAATCGACAAGCAACGTCGTGTTAAATTAAAACTACCTCAAACTTTGGAGTGAAAATAATAGAAGTCCATGCTTTATTTCGATTGCAAATAGTTTGAAAGTATAATATCGGTTACTAGATATTATTTTTTATTAAAAACGCATGGACATTTGCACATTTTGGTGAAACATAAATACAAGACATAAAATAAACCTATATATGTTTGCTTTAAATTCCAAAGAGTTAACTGTTTTTCTCATCAAATAACAACTGTTAATTAATAAATACCCCGTGTTAACAACAAAAACAATTTGTGAACGTGTGAAATTAGGGAGAACAGAAAAAAATCAATTGCTTTTAATTTTTAACTGCACTTGGAATATTCAAGCTGAAAGGTAACATCCAAACAGGATATTTTATTACGAAATTTGTCTAGATTTTTTATATTGAATCTTCTAGTTAACCAGACCAATTTATTAAGTAAAAATCTGAGGCCCACATGATATATAACAAATCCGAAAAATTTAAATAAAATAAAGAAAATCTGTGAGACTTTATCTGAAAATGTTTAGCTGTAGCTGTTTCTGTGAACATAGAGTTCGTAGTGATTTTTTTAATCTCTCCAAATAAACTGTTCTTACTACAAATGTTCACGTCTTCAGACGATCCTTCGAACATTCTCAGTATATGGATGGACGTGTTTTTTTTTTTTTTTTTTCTTGTTTTTGCCGTTTGTCGTTATTACTACCACCAATAAAATTCTTCTCCGGAGTCTTCTATGGTTCGCTTTCTCTGATACTTGTATTCTGTCATTATAGCATCCACAGAGGCTGCGCAAGTAGCGCGTCGAACAATTTGCTACCTTAAATTTCCAAGAAAGTTTCCAAACTGATGCTTCTGACATCTGTTGTTCGTTCCTATAGGTCACGATGATTAATGACTTCCACAGAATCTTTCTAGATATTGTATTACAAGAACTCTATAACCTCAAGCAAAGGTTAACAAAGTTTTCCTCCAACTTACTTCAAAGGAAAACCAATGCAGGTTCTATATTTATCTTTAAGTTTCAGATTGGCAAACGCGGTTGAATTTCCTACATGGCAATTCATATTCTTGAAAACGTACAGGAGAGTTGAAGAAATATCAGACGTGTACCTCCTGGTGGCAGAATACTGTACGTGGTTAAGACAAATAAAGGGATTGACTCTCATGTCCATCAAAGCCCCATAGCTGAAACTACACAATGCTTTCTGTGGGATCCTGTCTTGCACCATGGAACATCGGGTGCGAAGGGAAATACGTTATCCTGTACTCCCTGCAAGGCTGGTAATTTTCCTAAATAAATTGTTTAGATATACATATGTATATTTGCGGTAGTAAAGTTTTTTAACTTAACATTAAACTAGTAAATGTAAGTAAATAAACATGTAAATAATTTATCAGCAAAACATCTTACTTCAGCACTGGATCCTGATAATATCCGTCTATATTGTAGCCAAAAAAATTATTTAGTCTAGTATTGAAGTCACAGTTATATACATTTCAATTTGAATATAAACCATTATTCCTTGGGAGCACTTTTTCGATATTTTATTTAGAACGATAGTTAAACTCTTATATTCCATCATGAAACCTTTCCCTATAAAGAGTGAAATTAATCTAACGGAACCATAAACTTTGATATTTGTTTGAGAGGAACCTTAGGCAGAGTAGGCTTGAAAACTTTAATGAACTGCAATTGCGTGTTGAAAGAGAATGAAACGATTCATTTCTTTTTCTTAAAACAGACACTTGCAGTTTATAAAAGTTTTCAAACTTTAATAGTTCTCAGAATAAGTAAACATAATTTAAACGTACCTAATAATGTCATAAAACTGCCTGATAAATAAACGTTTTTTTATTGTTCTACTTAGTTAACCCCACAAAATGTGTAACTTTAAGATTTTAACAATTTTAAATTGCAGAGGCACTAATTGTTGTTTATTTGAATATTGGTTATAGTTCCTGGTGTCTCAGTATTAAATGCGAGTAAATAGATGGAACTTTAAAAGTAAATTTACATAGATATGAAACTGTATTAGCCACAAAAAGAGTTGAAAAGGAAATTCTTCTTACTAACTTCCTTGTAATAGAATATTAGTTAGTACATCGGAATTTCCTCTTCAATTCGTACTTTTGTGATTTTTTGATAAAATAGTTTCATACCTATGTAAATTTACTTTTGAAGTTCTATCTATTTACCCGCATTTTCATAGTCTCAAGAACTATTAAGCTAAATTAAGTCTTGTTATTTGAAGAGTAAAACAAAACAAAAACATACATTTATAATGTACCAAAAATTGTAAGGTTTTGAACTAACAGATCGTCTTAGTCTCTAGAAAGTTTATCGTAGTGTGTAATTTGTACAGGACGTTTTATCCATTATTTTTTCTAATATTGTAATTATAACATAAAATAATGTACTTTATAATAACACACCTTTTAATTAAGCATATATATAATTTTACTCATTTTTGAAAGGCACATTGCATATCTTGCTCTGCCCTCGGTGAAAACCTAACATATCCAGTGAAAGTTTGCAAGTGATAGTGAACTCTCTGTTCACTCGGGTTTTCCCTTTAAAGCTTTTTTAATGCACTTTAAATGTCTTACATTAAGAGTTTTCAGAATATTTTACGGATATTATACTCTTCCTTTTTTTTTCTTGAAAATGCGGAAAACAAACAAATTTGCTAAAACTGTACAAAATCTCTGTGAGCATTTCTACTTGCGTTCATTCTAAAAACATTGGTGTAGGACAGAGGTAGTAGATCAGAAGTGAGGCGATGAGTCGAGTCGAGAAACTTGGCAGAAGTGGCAAAGCAATTACGTCACATCTCGTTCAAAGCAGCCGATTTCAAAGTAGAGACGTGGTCAGGATTTCTACTGTCTGATTTTGGGGCATTATTTCCTTAAATTTCATAAAAAAATATTTAATTATTTCTACATAAAACTATGATTTATATCAAGAAATAAGAAATAACCTGAAAAATATTTTAATTGTGAAAAGTGTTCTAGTTCAGCGTAAGTGCTTATTATAACCTTAGTATAAGCCAGAAGTTAAATGGTGTGAATGAGAAAAGAGTGGAAAATTTATACAGCACCAATTTCTTTATTTCTTGCACTATAACTGGATATTTTATAACGGTATAGTTTGGTTATTATGAAAAAATAGACAAAATGCTTAAAATTTTACTCACAATCTTTAATGTGCAAAATTTGTTTGCAGTGTGAAAATTTTCAAACTCACCTATTTACAATAGGTACTGAAATAACGACATATGGCTTATTCTATAAAACTTTTTTATTTTCCAATATATGGGAAAGTATAATGTGAAGGAAATTTCCTTTTGAACTATTAAGCTGACGTGTCAAATTTGGTTTGGGTCGGTCGACGTGTTAAGGAAGAAATTTGTCTACAGACAGACAGACAGACAGAAAGCCTTCCTTGATAGTGGAAAGTTACAACTTCGGGGTGGATAAACAAGCATAACGCAAATTTGTAAAATACGTGTACTCTACTTTTTGTACTCAGCTGTGTTTCACTTTGCACACAAGAGCTAAATTAAACTTGCTTTAAAATATTTATTATAAATCTACGCTGATTATTTTATAAGGAATCCAGAGGTGTCTGCCGATCTATAATTAAATAAGGTCTAAAGAGTTTTGATTGGTTTATGACAGTTGGGTGTTTTTTTTCACTTGCTCTTCTCTGATACAGCGGTATATTTGCGTACTTACAACTCTAGAAACCGGGATTCGATAATGATTGGCACAACACACATAACCCATTGTGTAGCTTTGTGCTTAATTACAACAAGCAAACTTCTACTCTAATTAAGACAATAGTGATGGCACTGTCGAAATAAATTATCTACTGAACACTTACTTTTATTGTGTGTCTTAAGTCTGTGAAGAATTGTCTAGACAACGAGTCATAATTTTTGTGGAAACGATACCATATTCGAAATTAAGCTGTTTATTTATGAGGTGTTATAAGTGTATCAGGAGTGATGCGAACCAACTGTCACACCAGTTTTTCCAAGCATTAACCGAAAGAGAAGTTAAATAAATGTGTTGAAAGAGAAGTATGTTTGCATACAGGAGCGGTAAATTTAAATATGTATCCGACGGTTTCACCTAAATGGGGAAGAGAGTGAAAACAATTACCTGTAATGTGAACCACGACGATGAGGAGGAGAAAAACTATTCAATAATAGGTAAGAATACGAAGACATTCTGTGTGATGTTCAAGAATATTACAAAGATAGGAAGAGCGAGGAATACTAAAATAATGGCGGAATAGCATTATATTAACATTCGGGTGGACCACTTTGTAGGTTATAAACACCGTTATAACATTCGGGTGGACCACTTTGTAGCTTATAAACACCGTTATAACATTCAGGTGGACCACTTTGTAGGTTATAAACACCGTTATAACATTCAGGTGGACCACTTTGTAGGTTATAAACACCGTTATAACATTTGGGTGGACCACTTTGTAGGTTATAACCACCGTTATAACATTCAGGTGGATCACTTTGTAGGTTATAAACACCGTTATAACTACCCTGATAAAAGAAAACAGTTTGGCTAAACAACGCTTCGACCTTGCTTCACACATACATGTACCTTAATATGAGTTTTCTGGTTTTACAGATCTGACAGGATACGCCATTCCTATCAAAATAGTCGTATTTTCTGATGTTCTGTCAGAAATTACTTGTTAAATCATATGTAGTTGTGAATGAAAAATATTAATGCTAAAAGCTACATTTCATGATAAGATTTCCTGTAACAAAGTTAATAATAAGTCATAGATCTTTTTATATACCGTATTTTCCGCCTAATAAGCCGAATTTCTGGCCCTAAATTTTGGACCTGATTTTTGGGGGTCGGCTTATTGGCCGATCACTCCTTTCGTAAATTTCTTCTTCTTAGGAAATGTTTTGAAAATTACCATAGGCGGTAATTTTGTCCCATCAGCAAAGCACGTTAAGACTACAGTGAAACGTTGTTTCTGAAATTTCATTGGTTACCTAATTACAGTTAGTGGAGCCAATAACGAATGACATATTGATTCCATCTCTGTCTCAATACAACACGTTCTGCTTTACTACAGAACGCCAATGATCACACACAACATGCATGCTGACGCTGAAACGAGACTAAGAAATCATTTTGAAGAAACTTGTCACTTCTCAAAAATGGCTTCGGCTTATTGGGCGGTAATAAGCTAAAACCCTCATTTTCAGAGCTGAAAATTGGCCTCGGCTTATTAACCGGAAAATATGGTAGATTATTCTTACGTAATTTTACCGACTAGAAATTCATATAGTATCATTGTGGATGAAACTAGCTGTTATATTTTAAAAGTAAATGTTACTGTTTGGTTCCCCTGGAACTAACATGTTACGCTTATCATCATTTATTAGATATCTATCATAAAATAAGGTTCTGGCTCTGCATGGCCAGGTGGTTAAGGGCGCTCGAATGGTAATCCAAAAGTCGCAGGTTTAAATCCCCGTCACACCACATACGCTTGCCCTTTCAGTCCTGTCGGTCAATTCCATTATTCGTTGTTAAAATAGTATCCCAAATTGCCTTCCCTCTTGGCTTACACTGTTAAATTAGGAACAGCCAGCACAGATAGCCCTAGTGTTGTTTTACGTAAAAATTAAATATTCAAAACAACGAAAAAGGGTTCTCTGGTGCGACAGCAGTAAGCCTAAGGATTTACAATGCTAAAATTTACTTGTTCAGTTAGCTCCGTTGGAAGTATCTGAAGCCCAATATGGCTTTGTTCTCATATAATGAAACCTGTAAATAAAATTCAACTTTCTTCCATTGATTGTTCCAAATCGTCCTATTTGTATAGCCAGATAATTTTTAATATTTTTTTCTAACAAATAAAAGCAAAAATTGAAGTTTCATGTTTCTTTAATATTTCCTTTTTTTAGCTTTTAACTGTGGTTACTCATTTTGAACAAACGAAGGTAAATATTAACTGATATTTTATTTTTGGTCACGACTGTAAAAGTGTTCCTAACAATAAGCTGTTTATCATAAGTATTCATAAATGTCTTGAGCATAGAAAGTAGAAAGAGATAATTAATGCATAAGAAAGTGTAACAGTTACTTTTAGTGATCGGGAAATTGACGACTGTTTGAAAATACAAAAGGTTCATCATTCATAATTGATTGAATTATAGATTCACGTCGCAGGAATCTCCCTGCCACATCATTAGACCAGAGTACCTCGCGGTAATTGCCTGTCTGCAATCTCTCGAGAAAAAAATATAAGTAGAAGGTAATAAAAGTGCTAACTCCATCTTTTCGCTCATAATTAGGTGAAATACTGGAAATCAATGTCATACAATAAGGACATTTTACAGAATGTTGGACCTTCACATGAGGTTCCATTGCTTTTTTATATACCTCTCAGTTCGAGAAACTAATTGGCCTAATCATAAAATTTGACACACAGTCATTAAATCTAGTTATTTTGAATGCAAGGCAAAGCTCCAAGTTTTAATTTAGAGTTATTAAATTCCATGAAATTATTTAAAAAGTTGATTATAGTTAAGACAGTAGTTGTTACTGCGAACTATAATGAGGTAAATTCATTTTGCACTCAGTGAAATAATTTTGATGTGATGTGTATACAATTTGATGTGTATACAAAATATTGTCATTCATTATTTTGTGAGAAAATACATATGTAAAAACGGCTCGTCTGGGTTGAGAATTTTTTTTTTAAATAGAGGAGTGAACAACGTTTCGACCTTCATCGGTCATCCTCGACATCACTGATTTTGTGAGAAAATGTTTTTTTTTAGATATTACTAGCCACTTAAATTACTCAGACAGATGGCTCTTTAGTTTTAATTCTTGTTTCTTAAAATGTAGCTGTTTGATATCCAAATATTTTCCTCAAATTTCGTTCAACTCAATAAGCGTCATACACGTTTTATGAAATACTTTTTTTATCAAAGATCTTTACTCTATAAAACATACATATAAGTTATATTTTAAGCCAAGAAAAATTTTGAAACTTTGGGCTGAGAAACTTCTGGAGTTACTACGATGTCCATGAACTATGAGACTAGGGACAATTAGAAATATACGTCATTGATGATTTTTTGGAATACAATGACTTTTTGAAAAACTTATACATTAAGTGCAATAAATCTGCTCTTCCAGCAGTATGTCTGCGAACGCGAGAAACCTGATTTTGATAGCCGTCGTAGGCAGAGCACAGATAGTTGTGTACTTAGCAACAAATTAACAAAACCAATAAATCTGAGAATTTACATTAAACAATTAATAGTAAAACAAATTTGACAGATCACGGTTGAGAAAAAGACTGCTAAACAACGTACCCCGGCATGGCCAGGTGGTTAAAGCATTCGAGTCGTAATCTGAGGGTCGCGGGTTCAAATCCCCATCACACCAAACATGTTCTCCCTTTCAGCCGTGGGGGCGTTATAATGTGACAGTCAATCCTTCTATTCGTTGATAAAAGAGTAGTACAGGAATTGGCGGTGGTTGGTGATGACTAGTTGTCTTCCCTCTAGCCTTACACTGCAAAATTATGGATGGCTAGCGCAGATAGCCCTCGTGTAGCTTTGCGAGAAATTAAAAAAAATAACAAAGAAACAAATAGTTAGTGCAAGGGAGAAAATGCCAATGTGTTATTAGTAGAGGTACCTTGGTTGCATGGATCAACACGCAGTGTTCTCATTCATTTCTCAGTAAGTGGATTACTGGTACCGATGTGCAAAGAAAAAAGTTGCTGTGGTTGTGATGTTGATTTTACTGGCACCACGGTGTTCTGCTCCAGTAAAAAAAAAAAAAAAAAGCAAATGGGAATTTTAAGCATAAATGCATCTGCATGTGTACATTGTGCAGTGAAGGATTTCAAGAGGTTGGATGCCAAACCTTCCGTGTCAGAGGTGAAGTTGACTTGTTTACTGTAAAAAACAAACTTTGTAGTATGCAGTGAAGCAACCAACTCTGGTTACTGATGGAGACACTGCCTCTTTAGTGTTCTTTCTACACATGGTGAGAACTGAATCCAATAGGAACTTCACATCCGAGACAAATACAAAAACGAAATGTTCAATACACGTTATACGAAGAGTTAAATCAAAACAGGTTTCAGTTCGCAAAATTCTAGATTATTAAAGACAAAGATAAGTCAATATCGTAAACAAAATGGTTTTAGTTATTATTAAATTATTATCTATTTTTTTTATTTTTAAGTGATCCAAAAGATAACATGTAATAAACAACATCAAAAAATAAATGTCAGTAATGATAAACCTAGTTTTTTGGAGATATTTTCTTCCAAGTTTTCTCCAATTCATAACGTAAATTAATTTTAAAATGCATTAACACAAGAATTTATTTCAGATATATGTGATTAATATACTAAAACCTTTAATCTTTTCATAGTAAGGCACGCTTTAATTAGTACCCATTGGCAGAACGGTATGTCTTTAAACTAACAACGCTAGAAATCTGGTTTCAATGTCTTTGTGTTTTGTTACAAACAAAACCGTATTAATTATCTTAGAAGCACTTTAAGATCTTAAACTTCCTTATTATGAGCCCAGTATTGGTTCACATCGTCTATATGTTTTAACAACTTACGGGGCAAAGCATTTATATTTTGTACATATAATGTTATTACCATATTCTATGGTTTACAGTGAGGAAGGAAAATGATTCCTGTTAAAAAAAAAATAAAACGGAATAAGTGGATAAGTTTATTGAGTTCAAACCGCAACACAATGTTAAACACTTTGCACAAAAGTAATATTAAGAAACATGTGAAAAATCTCTGAATACACTCTCTATCTTATTATGGTCGAAACACGTAAGGTATGTCTAGAGAATTGTAGGTATCTTTTTAAATAAAGAAATACTGTATAAAACTGTCAATCTTAATTTGAGGTTATAATTAAATGATTCTTTCTATGACAATTTTCATTGTTTTCTTCAAAAAACAAATAACATAACAGATGTTACTTTTTTGTTTAGCTCAATCGAAATTTTTTATGGATAAAAATACAAGTTTTGCTTAAATTAGGCGCAAATTACATTTAAACACCCAGTCATGTGACATGTATTATTGTAAGAAAAGCTTGTGTGTCGGAATGAAGTCTAAAAAGTCATTCATGATCTTCCTAAAAACAAACACAATGCTTATGGTTAGTCTAAACAAAAAAAAAAGCTGAACAAACTATAACAAGTTATAAAAAAATAGAACAATAAGAGACGATATTTCAATTTATTTTACAATTGTTCTCAGTGTTTATATTTTAATGAGATAGAAATTTGTATTTCTGTGTATTTATTTTAATACATTTATTTGACTAGTTGTTGTTTATTGTAAGGTATAAAGATACACAATAAGTTCTCTATGTAACTAACCCTCTGACTGAATCACCGGAGACCAGTAATAAATTACTGTCATTTTTCTATACTTAGTGTTCAAGGGCTCGTAAACTAATGTCTTTAATTAAACCATGTTGAGGGGTTCATTAAATCTTCTATTATAACGTGTATAAAATAAGCACATATGCACAAGTCCCTGTTGTTCATGCTTATCTAATAAACATGTACAGCATCAGCTCTTTACTACTTCTGGTGACTCTGTTCTTGGAGAGGCATCAGAAAGGACATCAGAAGGAGTGTTAGTGAAAGTTGATGTGGAATCTATGTTTCGACGCTTAGACGAAAAGATGATGGAACGGCATAGTTAATCCAACACTAATAACAGTCTACAGCCTTATGACATTTGAACTCATATAAGAGTATCATAATTCCTTTAATTTTCTTAAAATTTGTTTTTATTTCGTTAAGTAAACAGCTAGGATTATTTCAGGAAAGGGTCGTTTATAAAGACAAAATAACTATCTTATTTTCATCTCAAACTCTATTTTCACAAAACGTATCTTAACTAAATTCAATCACTATATATGTAATATAACGTTATTTGGTTTCTTAGGAAAACAACAAGCGCATAAAAATGGAATTTCAATGGAGAATATTCTCAATGCAATAAAACGTAAGAAAATGTTTTATTCTAATTCTAGCTATAAGATATAACCATTCTTATGACGTCATAACTCTAAAATTTGTAAAATAAAATTTAGAAATGTCTTTTAGTAAAGAGGTTATTTTAATACTTTTTCAAATATTTTGATGGTGAAATTAATACCTTTAAATCATCTTGTACCTTCAAATTTAAGTTATCACCGCTTTAATTATAACGCCATTTTAGTGAAGCTCAAACTGTAAAATGACCCATGCAAAAGTTGTAACGACATTTACAGCACTAAGAACATTCATTTAAAATTTAATATCAGTAACGCTACATAAATGTTAATGAAACTTTGATATTTAGTAGACTGTCCCCATGAGTAAAGCTGAAGCTACTTATTTTTCCAAATAGTCTTTATTATAGCGTGAACCCAATACCAGTATTATAAAAGATAATAATGGAAACTAACTAAAGTCAGTGTATTTTACCATTTACTTAGAAATTATAGGCGTGATTATGAGAAATAATGTGCTGAATCATAAAATATGAGATTGAAATGTACCGCTGCACTTGAAGTTTCGTTAATAGAGCGTTAAAATGACAAGGATGTGAGTTGGTGCGTTTATACAGAAGTGGATTGCGTTCCGCCATAATTCCTTTTTGGAAAATCGATAACTTGAAACTACGGATGAAAGCTGCATTAGTAGCATTTCCCTTAACTGCCATAATATCTTCTGTCTAATAGCTGTGTTATCTAAAATTATGTCTTGTGGGAAATAATTCTCATACCTTATAAAATGAGAAAAAATTGAAAAAGTTATAGAACTTACAAATTTAAATTGTCGTATCTAAATATTAATACTTTTATTATTTAATAAATAATTAATTAGGGAGACTCACAAGTTCTAGTTTACGCCAACATTCTCATATAATTATAGCAATCTGCCATTAAACAAAGAGAGATAATGTTAAATCTATCAAACAAATGGTTAGGATTCTAGAAATCACACTGTACGTTACAAAAGAAAAATCAAGGATCACCTATTACTGTAAATCTGAAATATAGGTATGCAGTGTCTGCTTTCCTTTATAACCTTATGAACGATTTAGTTTACTTTCAACCTAACGCCATTTGACCAAATAATTGCGTAATTAATTATTTTATATTTATTTATTTATTGCCTACACTTGCTACAAAAGTAAACAGTAATAGTTAAAACAAAATCTTAAGAAGCTTAAACAACCTTAGGCTTGTAAACAACGTAAGTAATTTTTTGTAACATTTTCTTTTGATGTCGTATGTATGTAAGTTATCGTACTTGAGAAACATTATATTAATGTTAGTTTGATTAGTCAACAAATATATTATTAAATAAAAATTAAACGTTATATTCAACGAAACTCATGCGATCAGTCTCTAACGCATATTGCAAAACATTATAAAATAGTGAAACACTCTTAATGTAATGTTGAGTCAGAAAGCCTTCTAGAAATTAAACTGTTTTTAGTTCCAAGGCTTTCTTTATGTTACCTTAACATTGAGTCTGCAAGTCAATGGGATTGATTTCATGTAGAATTGGTGAAACACAAATGAAGTGACTGTTTCAGATATTCAAGCTAGAAGAAGAAAACTGCAAGAAATGCGTTCCAATAAAGGGATCCTTCTGTTAATATAAAAATAAAAAAACATCTTAGTGGCAAAATAGCTCGTCATTCAATAATATTGGACTCCAAAAAGGTGATTTGCTGTCTTGCTGTTGTTAATCGATATAGGCCTCTCTGTGTTCCCTTCCTCGTTACATATGGTTTGTTTATATGTTCTTTAATTAACCACAAAACTGCACAATGGGTTATCTGTGCTCTGCCCACCACGGGTATCGAAATCCGGTTCTAACGGTGTGAGGAAAGAGACATGTCGCTGCACCACTAGAGGTTCGTGATATATGGACTCCCACTTGTAGTCTTGAAAGAACAACTGACGTTTATGAATACAAAACAGCATAATACAAAGGTATTCACAGGCAGATATTATAAGCATTACCAAATGGAAACATGCTACCTGAATACTTTTAGTAATATAAAGTAGATTACCTGAAGAATAAGAGAACTTTGTTTTAGTGATCACATCATAAAGAAGTTGGTTAAAATTAACAAATAATCTAATTCTTAGTCCATTATTTCACCAGAAATTTCTAAGAGAAACGAGATGTTAATAATTTTTGAGAACAAATATGCAGTTTTAGAATTTCAAATAATCACAGAGATGATTATCGCCTAGATATTCAGTACATGCTGAGCATTCTAAGAAAAAAATAGTTTCGTTTCAAAGTAAGATTAAGTTGAAGATTTTCTTCTAGTATTCAGTTTGTGATGAACATAATACCGGATAATAATTTTCAAAACAGTTTTATCAAGAATTTAACGGTACCCATTTTTTTTTTTTTAAATTAAAGACTCAAATGCATCTTTGAGTGTGTAATATGTTCTGATATCTAACAAAAACAATGTTAAAAGCTTAAAGGGCACATTGAGAATAGCAAAATATACTAGCATAAAATCAGAATTACCCTTTGGCAAGAAATAAGCGTTTATGAATGTAACTGTTTAATACCACAAGTAACACAAGATGCGTGACAAACTTTTATGAAATACACAATTTTTATAATGCAGAGACAGTATTTTCTTAACATTGTATTTAAACGTCATTATTTCCATGAATATTGTGACTGAAAGTAGTTAGCAAAGTGCCTAAATATACTTTCATTATTATCTAAGAACACTTAAGAAAAAGCACAAATACAAACTTAGCATTTAATAGGGAAAATGTAAACACTATGAAATTACCCTAAATAATAGCTGGTCAAACGTTTAAGACCATACCAAAAAGAAGTCCTAAACAGGGTAGGAAATGCTTAACAAGAGGCCTCAGTAGTGAGTTGTACGGCCGTTATTGCGAATAACTTCAAACATTTGCTTTGGCATGGTCGATATAAGCTTTTCCAGAAGGCTGGAAAGTTATTCCAAGTAGTGAAGGTGGCTTCACGAAGATCATGCACTGTTTGGAATTGACGTCCATTTCTATAGACTTCCCTTGTCATCCACCCCAATCATTTTCAATGGGGTTCATTTTGGGGTGAACACGCTGAATGGTTCAATGGAATAACGTTATTCGCCATGCAAAAGTACTTTGTCCTGCGGACATTGTGGATTGCAGCCTTGTCCTGCTGAAAGATCCAGTCATTTCCACACAATCGAGGGCCTTCAGTCACTAAAGATGCTCTCTCCAACATGCCAGTGTAGCCAGCTGCTATTTGACGCTCCTGTATATAACCTGAGGCTTCATTATTTCATGGAAGAAGAAAGCACCCCAGATCATAATAGAACCTCCTCCACTGTATCATGTAGAAAATGTCTCCGGTGGGATATCTTTATCGTGCTGGTAACGTTGAAAGCCATCTGGACCATCCAGGTTAAATTTTTCTTTTCATTAGAGAACAAAACCTTCTTCCACTTTTCTACGTCCCATGTTTGGTGTTTCTCAGTAAAGTTTAAAAGAGTTGTTTCGTGGTGTAGAAGGAAGCGTGGCCTTTGAAGATGTTTACTGTTTGTAAAGCCTTTCTCTCGTAGATGCCGACTTATTATTCTTGAGCTGCATTCTGTATCAGTAAGGGCTTTAATCTGGTTCGACGATCGGCTTGTTTCTTGCCGGACAACTCTTCGAATCCCCCTGCTCAAAGCCGGCGAAATTTTCTTGAGCCGACCACGTGAAATTCTCGTTCCGTATCCCTCAGTCTTTTAAGAAATTTGCAACAGCAGTTTTACTACGCCCAATCTCACCAGCGATGGCACGTTGAGAGAGTCCTTGCTTTTGCAACTCGACAATTCTGCCACGTTCAAGTTCTGTCAACGTTTTAGCCTTTGCTATGTTTTTACCCAATATAACACAGGAGATGTGAGTGGGAGATGTTGACAACGCTAGTGCTTGAACACAAATGAATAAATTTCGTTACGTATTTACCGATTAACGCTTCGTTTCAGTATGGTCTTAAACTTTTGACCAACTAGTATATTGGCTAATTTCATAGTGTTCACATTTTCTCTATTAAATGCTAACAAATTTTTTATTTATTTTTCCTTTTGTTATATCTTCATCTTTTGAAATTTTACTCAAATAAGTGGTTGAGTCTAACAACACAAAATGCATATTTTTTCTTAATGTTCATTGACCTTAAGATTTCGGCCAGCAGTGTATTTACTTCTTAAGTTTTTAAGGACTACCTCTAACAACGTATTGGAACAACATACACAAAAAAAGACCCTCTGTGGACTCAACAGATTGCTCTATGTGGCTTTGCTATGAAAATTGTTGTTTTGGATTAAGCACAAAGCTACACAATAGGCTATCTGTGCTCTGCCCACCACCGGTATCAAAACCCGGTGTTTTGGTTGTAAGTCTGCAGACATACCACTGAGCCACTGGGGGGAAGCTATAATAAAACACACAGACACACACAAAAAGAAGATTTAAAGTTTTGTTATGTATGGGTTAACGATAACTAAGAAAATAATTAATATAATTTATTATTGAAACATAAATAATTTTTACGCTTTTTAAATATTAAAAACATGTTCGACGGTAAGCACATTTTGTTGAAATTTGAATTAGTAATGCAATTTCTATTGCTTTGAATATTAAGATAATGATTATCAGATTACTTTAATGAGAATTTTTTCTTCCTCAATCAATGAGCTGTCACTTTTCTCGAATGAATTCAATTAGTCTCTCCTTAGTTCGATAACATTACTTTTATAAATATATTAACTGAATTTATGTTTCTATATTCTTTTACTTTTAGTGCCGTATATAAGTGTCAGTTATAAACAACGGATATTTTCATGGGACTGGAAGTTAAGGGTCTTCTAGTTCTTAAGTTGGTATGTCAGTGATGACGATAGGCTGTTCTCATAGGACTAGAAGATATAAATCACAAGTTTCTGAGTTGGTATGTCGCTTATATACATGTAGCTCTGATGTGTTCATAGGACTGGAAGTAACAAGTCTAACAGTCCCTAAGTTGGTATCTCGATGATAAAGCTTCTATATTCTCATAGGACTGGGAAATACAATTTTCTTAATTTCTGATTTAGTTTGTCAGTGATGAAGATTGGATGTTCTCATAGGACTGGAAGTTACATGTCTTGTGATTCCTGATTTCGCCTTTCAACCAATAATCTATTAAACTTATGGCAGTTCGACGGTTACTAGATGAAGAGAAATGAGGAAAATAAACATGATATATCATCTTGATACCTTTGTGGAACTTACAATCGCATATTTTTTGTTTTATACTCATTTTAAGAACCACGCGATAATATTATAATTATTTGTTTGTAGTTAACCTACACATAAAACAAAATTTTGAAAGAAATTTAACATCACAACATAAAAAATGGCCTGGCATGGCCTAGCGCGTTAAGGCGTGCGCTTCGCAATCCGAGGGTGGCGGGTTCGCGCCCGAGTCGCGCCAAACATGCTCGCCCTCCCAGCCGTGGGGGCGTTATAATGTGACGGTCAATCCCACTATTCATTGGTAAAAGAGTAGCCCAAGAGTTGGCGGTGGGTGGTGATGACTAGCTGCCTTCCCTCTAGTCTTACACTGCTAAATTAGGGACGGCTAGCACAGATAGCCCTCGAGTAGCTTTGTGCGAAATTCCAAAAACAAACAAACAAACACAACATAAAAACTCAAAAGAATATTTCATTCAACAAATATTTTCTGAAATAATGAGTGTGTAAATGTGATACTGGCATAAATCGATCAACCCGGAGCCTATATTCTTAAATAGTATATATATATATATACTGCACACCACTATAAACGTCCATACAAAAAATACATTTGTTTACGTATTTTCATTAATCTAATAATATATGTTTAATACATTGAATTATCATAGATCAAGTATGAGAGTTAAATACTTAATCATTTTGAGTTAAAAAATGGGAAAAATAACTTAATATCTTGTCACTTGCACAAACATTGATGTAGTGAGAAGTGAGTTTTGAGGTCGAAACGAAAAGGGTGTTTTCGGAAACTAACAGGCTAGGAATAGCCGTCTTTTGTGTATCAAACTGGTAGGTCATTTTGTAGTATTAACCCTCAGCTGGTAGGTGTAAGGCAACCTATATTATTAAATATCAGCAGAACATCACACATTGTTAGTTCTGGATCAAACGTTTGTGAACAAACCAAAGTTCATCATGGCATCCAATCACTACAACAGTTTATGAAACACTGATTACACTTACTGAAGGGTGTGGCGAATAGAGAGCTTTTATCAAACACTAATTTACATTACATGTATGGATTGAAGAGTGTTTGGATAGATGGCTCAAATAATACTCTAACGTACATGATCTTCATGGAATGAAGAGTGTGTGTTTTTTCTTATAGCAAAACCACAGTGGGCTATCTGCTGAGTCCACCGAGGGGAATCGAACCCTTGATTTTAGGGCTGTAAATCCTAAAACGTGCCTCTGTATCAGCGGGGACATGAAGAATGTAATGGATATAGAACTCTAGTAACAGTTATTTACATAAATATTGTAGGTAATGAAACAAACATTTTATGTGTCAATAGAATCTAACTGCTAATTTCCTAAGCTTATTAATGGATCTGCCTTTAGAAAACATTAAAAATGTTTACTTACAAAAACACCAGAACAATGAAACTGAAGAAATATAAATATTTTTGCCAATTATTGTAAAAATAAGAGGAAGTATTTATTTGGTGCGTAACCTTGAAACAATTATATATATATATATGTTTGGGTTTTAATATCCTTAATATACTTTTCTTATCATGATTTTTAAAACTATGTACAAATTATTTAACTTTAGTTGCTATATTTATGTTCACATTATTTCGAAAATATATAATTGTTTAGGAATGTAAATATATTCTAAGACAGGAGTTCACTGAATCTATACAACGTTGCTTTAGGTTGCTGTTCTTATATATCCTTTGAAAAATGGAAAAAAAGAAAGTTACTTAAATATTTTTATTGTCCTGATATTATTTCCCCTGTGCAGTGGTTAACAGCTTTTCCTTTTCCTGCATTTTTTAGATCTTCAGACGCTAAGACCCTTGAAAATACATTAACAGAGCAGATATGAGTTATTGTATAAAGATAAATTGTGTAAAATTTAGTTAGAATATCTTCATAACAAGAGCTAAAAAGCGTAAGTACGTGTTTTGTTTAAAATAAAAATAATATATCCAGATTATTCTATTTATTAAAATAAAAAAATCAAAGCTAGAACACTTAAAAATCAAATAGACGCTTAATAATAGACATTATTAAATACTGTATCCTTCTCTTTTTGTGATAAATCTAACAAGCAGTTTGAAAGATTACTTCTGAATGTAGAATAAATTATTTTTCTATATGCACAGAAACTTTTGTGTCATATGCTTAAGTATTAATACATATTTCTGGTAGTTTTACATTCAGTGAGTTATCAAAGAATCCATTATCTGACTTATCATTAAGATTTTAAATTTACATATGTTTTCAAGTAGGCACATTTAGTTAAGATGGCATACAAATACATTAGGTAAAATTAGATGAGTTGAGTAAGTCCGATGTTCTTTTTTTTTAAATGCGAATTATACAATTTACTTAATTTTATTCAATTCAAAGTTTTTTATGTAGTATAATTCTTATAAGATTAACTCGCCTTGATGGGTTATTATGGATGGAAGTACGTATAATAGAAATTAAAATCCTTCTTCTATTTGATTGTGTTAACCGTGTAATTTGTGATAAATTTAAAAGTGCACTAAAACCACTGCCCAACGGATTGGAAACAAAAGATCAAAAGGAGAAAACTCTTTATGAAAGAAAGAGCAGGCAGTTAAAGATTAAAGCAAAACGTGAATTTATTAAGACGATCAATATAAGTAGAAAGACAGGATAATTCAATAGCTGAAGCTAAATGATCATTATACGTGATAGTTTGTTTTATTATGTAGTAAGATTATGATGTACTGGAGCAAGTTTTTACGATATATCATGTTTTAAATATTAAATAGATTTTCTATTAATAAAAAAAAGAGAACATAATAATAATTATGTCTTAAACTTCCATCAACAGAATGTGCTCGGTTACCAATACTATATGTTTTAGTAGAGTATAAAGTTCCAATGAAAGTGCTGACTTCAGTGAAATCACTGGGCTAGAAACTGAGCAGGTAAATACCTCGTATAGAAGCAAGAAGAACTATACGTAGATTTTGTCTATTCTATCAGTGAATATTGTGCGAGACTAGTTGTTATCTATGTCCTATTCAGCTTCATATTTTCAATGACTTTTTGCTGTAAAGCAGATTTTACGCTTGAGTGCAGTCTCTTCGAATGAAACCATATCGAAAATAAAAAAGCGACCATTTTGTAATCGTGCCATTGGCTAACTTCATCTATATCTTCATGCAGTCTCTATTAACTCATCCCAGATCACGAACTCAGTAAAAGATTCCTCAAACATATGTTATTATCTTAAATGACACTAAATACACATTTGATGAAATATTTTGTGTTATTTACTCTTCTAGTCAAGTAAAAATAAAGTAACAAAAATTGTAAGTTTTCTACTCCATAAAAACTGGGTGGTATAGTTTAAGTAGTAAAAATACTTAACAAATCGCTAAATTGTGAAGAATTAAAAACATGTAAACTCATTTTTTACTACTCACTAATTACATTTTAGTGATCTTTTACAATTTCTTGAAACTGTAAAAATATGGAACCATATAACCCCAACTATTTTGAAGGATGCACTTTTCCTTAACAAGAGAGGAAGCTGGGAAGTGATCAAATTATAGGGTTTCGTACTTTGATATTTGACTTTTTGAGCCTACGTGTTTTCCTAATATCATGGACGTTTTTAGTAGTTTAACGGTAATGATGCTTTTCAATAAATCATATTTGGAAAACATTTTGTCAGTGTTTGACTTGACTGGTTTATACCTAATGTTTATCTTTTATATACTACGAATTTAGTATAATAGTGTTTTAGAACTAAATGAGATCTACTGCGTTTTAATCTGTATCTAGTTTTCTATAAGCTATACTTTTTTAAAAAAGGCAAAATATAATTTAAAAAGACGAAAGTACAGCTTAGTAGTTAAAGATAACTAGTAAGTCGTGTTTTGTAAAGTGGAATTTTCTTTGGTGAATTGTATTTCAAAGTTTTAATTTAGATGTTCTTTACTATACTAGAGAATTTAAACATTAAATACTGTTAGTCTGTTACATGCAGGATTTTTTGTAGTATAGATTTCACCTACTTCTTCAAGTTTCTAGAAATTTTGAGAAAAAATGCTGTAATAAAAACGAAAACGACAAACACTTGTTTTCAGTTAGTTAACTAGTTAGTCAACTGCATATTATCGGCAAGTTAATTATTTAGTTAGTGAATATGCTATAGTAGTGACGCTCGATTACTAAGATACCGAGGGTACTAATTAGACATTATTGAATTTGAGCCATTGATATGACAGGATACTTACCGAGTAAATGACTAATTAATTTTAATTTTGGATTAGGTTTACAGCTTGGAAAGATAAGAGACAGGAGTAGAATAAATAAAACGCTTTAGCTTTCGGTAGGTGGTGGCGCATTTCTATATATATAGCTCTTCTTTATATAGTATAGAATTATGTCATTAGTTTAGTAACATCATTTTCTGTTAATTATTTTATTTGTTATCTTAACCATTATTGTAACTTTATCGTTTATATATAATTATTGTTGTAATGTTTGTTGTATCTTATTATCGCTCTTTTATGTTTTGTAGTTCTTAGGGCTTAACCTCACTTATTACTTCTGGCTCCTTGCTCTGTGAGTTGATTATGTTTATAAGGGATTTATTTATGTTGCCTTAAAGTTGTATTATTTAGATAATGATATAAGACACTAATTTTCATTACATTTCTTTTTAATTATTAATTGTAATTAGATTGTTAACATATATGCTCGCAGGCAGCACTGTCTAAAATTCAGAGCAGTTGATCTCCTGATGAATGGCAAAAAAACAAAGCAACTGCATGGTAAGATTATAACTTGGTTGTATGTTGCATGCCATCCAGCGATAAAGATGGATAAGGAAGTCAATCAGCACAAGGAGAAGAACTTCTACAAGACCCATCATAAATCTACTGGCAAGATGTCTAACATCTCTGTGTTTATAGTAAAGTGGTAACTGCAGAAAGTCTACATTTGCAGTGAGATGGAATGAAACTGTTGGAAAACAATGTACGACATCAGAAAGACAGATACAGCCAGAAGACAGTTGGTAAGATATAGCAAAAGGGGAATCAATAAGACAGATACAGCCAGAAGAAAGTTGGTAAGATATAGCAAAAGGGGAATCAATAAGACAGATACAGCCAGAAGACAGTTGGTAAGATCAATAAAAAAGCTCTCTTCTACTTTTTGTGCTTCCACATGAAGAATTAACACCTGCCAGTGCAATCTCTGAGGTTGTTACTTAACACTCAATTCCTTCTAATTGAATAGTGGAATTTAAATGTATAATACACCCATGACCGCAAAAAATAGAGTGCGATTTTTCAGCAACAGAACAGAAACCACAAACACTCAGGTTTCAATTTGGTATGCTGTCCACTAGGCCACAGGGTATAACTAAAAGTATTATTTATATGGTATCGTGCTTTTTAAAGGCACAGATAATCACAAGTAGTGCATTAAGACAATAATTAATTTCAGTGTGAAATAAAAGATAAAAGATATAAAATAACTGGTAGTTTGTCAAGACTATAAAACTCAAAGTTCAAGTTTTACACCCTGTTTCCTAAAATGTGCCTTTCATACTGCATCAACAGCGTAATGATGGTAAAATCCTAACGATCAGTCATACAAGTGAATCCCACGAGTTGATAGTATGTGCTGTTGACTAGCAGCTTTCCTTTTTATTTTTTAATTTAATATTAGAAGAAGCAACTTTTGTTTAGTTTTGTGCAGAAATACTAAACAAACAAGTATCTTAAAGATAAACTACGTTTCAGTACTTCTTCTTTTAAGCTATCTTCATGAATATTGTTAGGTTAGTTTTTAATATATGTATAGGTAGGTACATATATACAATACATTTATTTTTATTATATATAGATATGTGTGCTTATGCATACTCTTAATTAGACTGGTATAATGACATTAGCCACACTGTTCACAGAAATAATTTTTATTTATAATCTTTAAAAGTAATTTTATTTAATCTGAACATATTGATAATTAATAAACAATTTTATAATATTAAGTCATCTTATGGCCAGGAACAATACAAAACATAAACCAAAAATTAATAGCACTGATAACTTTTCAAAAGAAGAAACTTTATTTTGTTTTTAATGTAAAGCACATCAAAACTCTGTTTCTCTCATTTAATGTAGTTTGTTGAAACAAATTGTCGACTTAATTCGATATCTTGAAACTCGGAAAATACGGGTGAATCTATGAATTTCATTTCTACGTGTAAATAAAAGAGAAATATAAAAACTGGAAGTCAAACAATCAGAAGAAATGACTTATCATAACGTACTAATAGTTGTTTATATTAATTTGTTTTTAGTGTAACATATTATCAGTGTACAATTATTTATTACAAATAGTATTTAATTTGTTAGTAGTTAAGCATAAAAATATAGATTAGACAGCCTGTGCTGTGATAACTATGAATATCAAAACCCGTTTTTGTTTTTTTGCATTTTGAGTCCACAGACTTACTACTGGAAGTTTCCAAATAGTATTAGTTTAAAAATATTAAAGATTAAGCCATTGGCATTTGCACACAAATGACACACTTTAAATGGTTTATGTGAAAATAAGAAACATGTCATAGAAATCTACAACATTTATTCACACTAATAAGAACCATAGTTTTCAAAATTTACATAATCACTAAACATTTTCAAATTTCGTACCTTCAGACTCTTAAGGTAGGTACTAAAAAATCTTGTATTGCCAACACATTATTTCATCATCAAAACATTCTGGGCTTTGTAAATTCATGTGTTTTAGCCAACATTTAGAAGGAAGACCTTTAAGACGCCTTTAGAAATTGCATTTCAAAAATAAAATTGTACTCACTCAAAAAATCGAGACTTCCATTGGCGGATCATAGGGAAAGCTGGCAGCTTGTTAGAGCCTTATGTGCAGAGTGAATTATTAAAAACTCTATCCAACTTTTATATAGAATTTTTGATGATATATTGCTTACTTGTAAATAATAGATGATTATCATTTACTCAGCAGCCCGAAATGAGGTAATAGATGTTGCATAAGGGTTCTGGACCTTATGATTACATTGACATTTTAAATCTGACTTTACTTTATAACCTGTCTTTCATATTTTCATTAGGATCGTTTGAGCCAAGATTTGATAATCTTCGGTGAATGCTACTCAAGCTCCATATTATCACTTAACTCTTCAGTTTACCTTAGGCTTTTTAGTTTATTTTTTCTGGCGTCTAGTTAATAGACTAACATTTATGTTCTTTACAGATTGATGTACTATGGTGATCCTTTACAATGATTCAAGGGATTTTTTTCTATTTCCTTTTAACAGGAAGTCCAGTGTGAGATACCCATGTGACTGATTAGGCACCGGAACTGTTACTTAACTGTTCACGTGACCTTATTCCCTTATATCTTTTTTTCCCAACTCCATGTTAAAGCATTGCAAGAAAGTTACAGTGAAATATTTTTATTAGATGATGCCAGTCAGATAAAATGAATATTGCTATTTTGTGTATATTTAATGTTGACTTTATTTTTGTTTTTAATTATTAAATTATGTTTCCATCCACTTATTTATATCCTCATCAGAGTTGTAGTTTTTTGACTGTCAGCATTAACTGAGCTACAAGGTGGATTCTTCAATCTGGTCATAGGTGCCACTCAGGGCCCAAAATATCTAGGGATCAATCTTGTTTGATCATAAGTTTATGTTGAGGATTGTTTTATTTTCTGACTTGGATAGGCTTTTTAAACTTTTTATCCTTCCAACTATTTCCAGTATTAATATATCTGCAAACTTTCTAATCTATTTCAAGTCTCATTTCAATAACGTGTTTACTGGTAAGTGAAATGCTGGTTTTCGTGAAACTAAATATGCTCCTCTTTTGTCAACATGTAGAGGTACAAATACAGAAATTATTAAAATATTGCAGGAAAGTATTGTTATTTATCTTATTTTATCAACGAATTAGCACTATGATGCAATCATGTTACTAAATAAATAGAGATAGTGAAATTTAGGTTTTTTACATCAATAGAAAGACAAAGAAAAATACCTCCTGTAGGTAATTTATAATTATATATTTACAATATTGTAGATTTGTGAACACATTCTTATATTCACCTGATCAGCGTTGTTGTAAAACATACTAACGTATTTTAAAATCTCTTAAGCAATTTTTTAGTGTACACTTATAAAACGTTTAGAAGACCGCAACGACGTTTATGAACAATAAAGGACATACAATAAACTAAAAACTATTAAGTAAATAAATTAAAAAAGTCTTAAAGCCAGCCTACAACAATTACATAGTCATCAACATTTATCCTAAACACACTTAAATTTACTGCCTCCACAACATCCAAAGGTGCCCATTAGAGATACCACTTTGTTAAGCAAATTAAAGTTTTGTAGCTGTAAATGAATCCTACCTTGCCAAAATTTATATTTGTGTGTTCTAGCCCTACTATTATTGCCATTAAGTGAGAAAAATAATACATCAACCCCTTCAATCCTCTCTTTCATCTTCAACACATATTCTCTTTTTTTTTTTCAAGAGAAATAAACATGAGACATCTTAACGTTTATTCATATGACAACCCTTTATCTCAGGTATCATTCTGTTAGTTCTCCTCTGAACCCTTTTCATTAATTGAATGTCTTTCCTAAGATAAGGAGCTCAAGACTGAATGCAGCATTTCAATTGTGGCCTGACAGTGCCCTAATCAATAAAATTGCAACGTATTTAAAACTTGTGTTTGAATATTCTATACATTACACACACAATTATATTTGACGTACCACTAGCAACAGCACTCTGC
This sequence comes from Tachypleus tridentatus, assembly GCF_004210375.1. Taxonomy (NCBI): domain Eukaryota; kingdom Metazoa; phylum Arthropoda; class Merostomata; order Xiphosura; family Limulidae; genus Tachypleus; species Tachypleus tridentatus. The sequence continues at coordinate 96,310,567 of NC_134828.1, forward strand.
TTGGATGGTTTAAGAAACTGATCAACTAACACACCAATAACACTTTATTTTATGAAAATACTAAGTATATTTCAATTCAAATTATATTTATAACTAAAATAATGATAACTCGCATGCTTTATCTTGCAGTTATTGTAATTAAAACCCAAATGTGATTTATTTGTCCAATTCACAAAATGGACTAAATCCTTCGTAAAGCAGCAGCATTCTCTTCATAGCTGGAAACAAAAGATGTCTTAATATCATCAACAAATTTAGGTAATTTATTGAGTATTGTTTCGTCTATATTCTTGATGTACAATTACAAAGCAAAGGCTCTAAGACTAAGCCCTGAGGTACCATATTTCTATTTATGCCAACCCTTTTATTCCTTCTACCCAAAAACTCCTCCATACAATTAACTAACATATCTTTTAGAGCAATAGATATAATTTTTCCAAACAATTTTTTGTGGCAACTTATAAAATACTTTCTGAAAATATAGATATACCAAATATACACCCTCAGCCTTATCTACATCACTGGTAAAATTTCAAAGAATATCAAAATATTTGTAAGGCTATATTTTTCCTTAATAAAATCATGTTGGTCATAAAATAAAATTCTAATCTTTGTTTTATAATATTGAAAAGCGTCTTCTGTGAGACATTCTAAATATTTGCCCATAAATGATGTGGAACTAATAACTGTATAAATACTGGGATAATTTTCATTATATCTTTTGAAAAGAGTAGTAACATTAACTAACCTTCTTTATCCTTTGACACCTGTCTACTATTCAAGGACGTACAAAAACAGTAGCAATAGGTTCAAATATCCAATAGTTAGCCTCTTTCCAAACCTTTTATGAAGTGTTTTCTTGCACAGGAGCCTAATGATTCTTTAAGTTTACTTTTTGTTTTCTTAACAAGCTCAGAATTTGAATACTCGTTTTGTTTCACCGTGTTTCCATTTATTAGTTATTCAAGATGATGAATACTGATTAAATAATGAGATACAAGTCTTTCATTATCATCAGTCAAGGGTCCTACCTCCACCTTGACATTTTATTTAACTTTAATGTATTTTTAAAATCCTTACTGTTAATTTTCACATTTTCAGTCAACCTTTTACATGCATCATTTTTTGATGTTTTAATTTAATACTTGATCAATTGGTTTTCTATCCTCTTCTAAATCCCCCTTTCTACCAATTAATTTAAATTTCTTAAATGTGTGATGATTTTGTTTAATTTTATCAGTTATACCCTAAGTGAATCAACCAAATTTTTTCACTTGACTCGCCCTTTTCTTTCCATGAGGGCTCCCCTCTAGTACAGCGATAAGTCTACGGATTTACAACGCTAAAATAAGGAGTTCGATTCCTGTCAGTGCATTCAGCAGATACCCCGATGTGGCTTTATTATATGAAAACACACACACTTTCTATAAGGAATACGTTTACCTTTAATATTGAAAAAAACTATCTTTAATTTTTTTTCATATCTGATCACTTTTTCAAAATAGCTTTGTTTCCCTTGTGAATCTGACGATGACCGAAGAAGATTGAAACATTGTTCGCTCCTCTACATCAAAAATGTTCAAAACCCAAACCAGCCGTTTTTACATATATATTTTTCTGTTTCCTTATTGACAATAGATAATTGTTGTTGCATCCCTATAAAATTTAACGCAAATATCGTTATATTTATATATGCAGCCAATAGAACAATGATCATTATACCCAGATGTTACCCAATTTTTACATTCTCAAACATCTTTATATTAGAAGTTAACAATAAATCTAAAATAGCCATGTTTTTAACATGTTCCTTGAGTAACTAGTGAAAACCCCATTTTGAACAGTTTCTAAAACTTCTTTTCTCGTGGTTTGAACGTAGAACTTTCAAATCTATATGACTGAAATTAAAATTACCCATAATTATAATCTCATTAAGAGCTGAAATCTTGATCTCGCTGAAAAGTTTCTCACTAGTTTGATCGATATGATTTGGTGGTTTGTAATCTTGATCTCGCTGAAAAGTTTCTCACTAGTTTGATCGATATGATTTGGTGGTTTGTAATCTTGATCTCGCTGAAAAGTTTCTCACTAGTTTGATCGATATGATTTGGTGGTTTGTAATCTTGATCTCGCTGAAAAGTTTCTCACTAGTTTGATCGATATGATTTGGTGGTTTGTAACAAATTCGTGCTAAACGTCTCTTCGTTTTATTTTGATTCGTATCTTTAATAGGATGTATTTCACATTTTGCACATAAAGCTATTCTCCTCTGTCTCTTTAGCACTGTATTCCTGTTAAATAACCTATAACCCTGTATTTGAAAGATATTTCTGTCATCAAATTCGTCTGCACTTAGCCACATTTCAGTATTTCTTATTATATCAAAATCCTGTACTCTTACCATTCTTCTAAGATCATCTATTTCATTTCTAATGTCATTTTTAGTACATTAGTAAAAATTAATCCAATTGTTATACCAACTTTTTTATTCGTTTCTGTGTCATACTGTTCTGTACATATTATTAGTTGCAATTATTTCTACTGAATTGTTTAGTCTTAGTTTAAAGATTGAATTACAGTTGACTGAAAAACTTTGCAGAAAAGCCACTTCTACGGTATTTAAATGTAAAATTTTCATTCCAAAGAGCTTCTTTATCCCATTAAACTGATCTCATAAGTACAACCAATCAGGCTTCTTATCCTTACATGTCTACTCTAGACAGGAATTTAACCACTGTGAACTAATTATACATTCTTTCCTATAATTAATTCGCGGCAGTATTCCTGACGGAATTTAGTTATGGTATTTTTATTTTAATACCTTGGTCAAGGCCTATTTTACTACCTTCTCTAACTTACTTTTTACTATATCTCAAGCTTTACATGCACAACAAAAACTATTGTTGTTAGTCTTTTTTTAGCTCTAACAGTACTCTCTTTAACTTCCTGAAAGTCATTGTTAACTGATGTATATCTTGTATGATAACGCTTGGGCTTATCTTGAAATTCTTTTGCCATTTCTCACAATTTATAATTATATTTTGCTGATAAGTATGATGAGTATGGTTAAGAGGTTATCGGAGACTTCAAAATGATGACATTCCTGATGGGTCTCCAAGGAGGCTTTACAAAGTTTTCCTGTTATCTTTGCCAATAGGACAGCAGGGACAATGCAGCGCATTATAGGAGGAAGCTCTAGCTACAACGAACCGAATTCTCAATGTCAAGTGTGAGCCACTAGTGAACCTCCAGAAGGTGTTGTTCCCACCATTGCACATAAAACTGGGTCTTATGAAACAACTTGTCACAGCTTTTGATAAGAACTCTGCAGCCTTTAAGTATCTTCTAGACTTCTTCCCTAAGCTGTCTGAGGCAAAGGTGAAAGCTGGTGTCTTCGTTGGACGACAAATAAAAAAGATCCTGGAGGGCACAAATTTCCCAAAGAAGCTCAGTGGGAATGAGTAAAAGCTTAGGGCAGCTTTGTCGCATGGTTCTGGGCTTCTTGGGCATTCACAAGGACGAAAATTATGTGAAACTGGTCGAGGCTCTAGTGAAGAACTACAGCAAAATGGGCTGCAGGATGTTTGTGAAAGTTCATATCCTTGACGATCATCTTGATAAATTCAAGGAGAACATGGGATCATACTCAGAGGTGTAAGGCGAGCGCTTCCACGCTGATATACTGGACTTTGAACGCCGCTATCAAGAAGCGTATGACGAAACCATGATGGGAGACTATATTTGGGGGTTGATACGTGAAAGCGATTAACATTACAGTCCCAAATCTCGAAAAACTACTCACTTCTGAACATTTTTGTTCATTTTTGCATACCTTTAGTATAAATACATAGTATAAATCTTGATACATATGTTTTTATTAAGATCTTATGCAAATGAAAAAGTGTAAATTTGCCTGTTTTTACATAGAAAATAGGTTAATTTCTAAATTTCATTATGCAGGTCACAAAAGTAAAGTTTGGAGGGAATAATGGCGATTTTGTGTTCTTTTACAACATAAGCAATTAAGAAATAACACATATTATCCAAGAACAAAATTTGTGTTACAAAGTGTATTTTCGTAATAACTAATATTGATAATATATTTTAAAACTGATTTATAATGTATTTATATGCTAAATTTAAATTATGAATCTAATAACAAATAAACAAGTCAATCCCTAAAATATGAAGAAATGATTAACTTGCCTTTAGGTTGTATTTTTAAATAAAATAGTATGTTTAATATGTTTTACGATTTACCATTAAATTGAATTATAGTTAAGCCTAAAGTATCGTTACACATCCCACGTCTAATCTAAAGTTGTATGTTGTACAGGTTACAACACCAAGCTCTAACTACCATTTTATTCCGACTACTTTTATTTACTAATCATACTAAATCTAGCCATTATTTTGTTATTTAACCGACGTTACTCTAAATGATGATGTTAATATTAAATAACATTGTAAAATCTATAAAAGCTTAACTTTTCAATGTCTTCTGTCTCTGAACACATGAACAACACGAGTGATTAACTTTACGACACCACTAGTAGGCAGTTTTTCCTTTCAGGAATAACAATATAGAAAATACAAGGAGATACAGTTCTTAAACTTCAAAAGCATATGATTTTAAATGTACTTCGACATACTGCTAGAATTATTTCGATGAACTGACAAACCTATAATGATTTTGAGTATTTTAGGGAAAATATCAACTTAAACTCTGAATTCAAGATTTATTTTTAATTTTAAAAATAAGTGTAACTTAACGAATTCCATGATAAACTTTATCATGCAGCCGTCTAAATACTTTAAACGCTTTTGTTGAGCCTTCTAGTGGCACGGCAGTCTGGCTGCCGAATTACAATGTTAGAAGCCGGATTTTGATACCCGTAGTTGGAATCACACAATATTTAGCTCTATGTAGCTTTGTGCTTAACTTTAAACAATCAAACGCTTTTGTTAAGGGTTGAGAAAACCTTGTATATTAAAGTTTATTCAAAGTAATATGTGAAAGTGTTCCTGCTTATGAAAAATAAAACAACTGACAGACAACGGTTGATATTACCTTATTTACATTTTACTTCCCTCCCTTTGAAATTTTAATAACATTACAGTTATGAATCTTAAACTTTAACGAAGAAATGATACAAACTTTTTTGCATAAGAGAGAGGTGAAAACTCTGCTTGAAGGTATATTTTGAATTCTAGGATTATTAAAATATCTAATCTGCTATTTTATAAACTTAAGAAACCACTTATCTTCTAGTTAGCTTGGTTGAAATAAATAAACCTAACAGTTAGATTATATACTCAACAAATGGATAACACACTTCAGTAAACCTTAAATCATACCAGATCATAAACTCCCTGGTTTCCACAGTATCCATGTAGAATAATGTAAAAAAAAAATGTCCAGTCTATAGAAGACTGTTCATTATTGAAAGTGAACAAATTTAAATCAAAATATGTTACTCTGTTTATAAGATAAGAAATAATTAAGACATTTGCTCATGTACTTTAATAAATATTGTTTAGGAATTTTTAAATACTTTTCCTCTAATGAAAGATGATAATTGTTTTGTTAATATATAAACCAAATATTACAACTGACGTCACGTGCAAATAGATTTAGGAGTTTTGTATTTAGGTTCTTGTTGAGGGCACCAGTCCTTTACTATACCATTCAACTATACATCAGATACATCCAAGCAAGCTCTTCTGTTATCTTTGTAGAAAGAAATTTATGAAAAAGTGAGGCACAGATTTGAATTGATGAAATAATACCATATGTTTTCGATCAATTTCATATCACTGTAATGTCAAGCTGTTCAGTATTATTGTAGATCTTTGAAAAATGATAATGATTTCACAAGTTGTATAGTAACAGTTATGTGTGATTTTAAAACAGGCAAAATGCTATAACTAATTCAAACAAAGTACCTTACTAATCAAGATGTCTTTACATGTGGACAAACTTTAGATTTGAGATTTAGTTAACATAAAGTCTTTATCAGATACTTATGTTTATAATTTGTTATTCACATTTTTCTATATAATTTACGAACAAAACTATCTTTTATGTCTCTGTTTCAGATCGCCTTGACTCTACTTTCTTATGATCTTACCATTCTTATACTTTGTCCTCTCTGGTTATGTCCGTTACATAGAACGTATTTATACCTACAAAGAATTGATTCTCATTACTATACACATAAAAAAAAAGTTGTTTATCGCTCTAATCAACAATACATAAATTTAGATTATGTTTCTTAATGTTAGTTTTATCCGTTGTCTCTCTCATCCTTTTTCACATCTCCCGGTTTTTTTAACTTTTTCGTTGAGTTCTTGTTATTTACATTCCTTTCTCAAACCATCTTTTGCACTAGATGAGGTAGAATTGTGGGTGCTCTTTTCTATAATTTTCTAGTGTTTTAGAGTTCTGTAATTCCTTAGTCCCTTAGAGACTGACCAAAAGCTGGCCGCTTTCTCACCTCGCTCAACTCTAACCGATGTTTCTTACATGCGACGTCATAACGCCCATTCTTATAATAGAAGTAATAAGTTTATTGTCAGATTGTACTTGCGCAAAATATTGCTTGCATTAAGAATTCATTTAAATACCCATATGAATTTATCTTAACTGGAATAATTACATTGAAAACAAATACATTTATTGACAAAATTAAAATACCAAGAAAAGATAAATATGAAAGCTACATTGTACAAACGTAATAATTATAGAGGTATTTTACGTTGTTTCTATTGATGTCGATAAAACAATGATGAATAAAAATATTATCTTATTAAAGATTTGGTGAAAACTATGAAGTGCTCGAATGCAAGTTATTTATTATCTGAGCTGTTGTTGTTTTTTCATACAAATTCCATGTAAGAAAAACTAGTATAAGGATACAAGATAGGAAATAACACATTATGGTCAATCAAATACTAATGAGATAAACTACTAAAATATATACTTTATATAAGAAAATATTACAGAAACAAATTACAATATATTAGATCATGTTGTGAATGACACTATCAGTAATGTATAACATTTAAATCTAATTTTTCAGAGCATCGATATAAAAAGGAAATAAATTAAATTTAGAAATGTTGATACGAAATTATCATTTTGATAATAAGATTATATTAACAGTACAGTTTATAATATACTGCTCACAATATTTAGTACGAGTTTGGTTTCATCTTATACGAATAACATATTAGGTGACACCATGTGTAAAGCGCGTATAAAAGCGCTGATTAGATCAAAATGTAGGTTAGTGTTGTTGTGTATCTATACTTTGTAATAATTGATATATTGAAATGTCATTAGTAATTATAACGTACTATCAAAATGTCCGAGAAAAATTATACAACGTGAGAATTCGTTTGCAAGAAAAATTCAAACTAAAGTAAACATATACATACAGAAATGATTTAATCAAAAATGTATCAGGTGCATTTGGAAAATAATTTAAAAGCTCCTTCTTGTTAACACACGTTTTTGGCTATTAATTAAAATAGTAGAACGTTAACTTGAGATATATAAGGCTTTATTTGAACGTGATTAATTACAACAAAGGTTAACAACTGTAAATAGTTGTCGAGTCAGCACAGTTTCTCGTTCTCTTTTGTTCTAATTCTTTTTCACTGCTTTCTTCTGTTATTGAGTATAAGGAATGTACTTCAGTTTATTACCGTCTACATAACTATGAATAGCTAATAACATTGAAAGGCGAAGAGAAAAAGCTGCATCGTTCTTTCCGACTGAGCATGTGAATTGTTGAAAAGAGCTTTTAGAACCCTTATAACAATTAAATAATTTAAAGTTAAGATCATCGAGAACTTTTAAGTGGCACTGTATTCCTGGTCGTCACTCACTGATCTGGGTTTTTAGTATTGTTCCTAACTCAAGAGTAGATGAAAACTAGATATGATATAAATGTACAAATTAAGAAAAAGACTTAATTTTTCCTGTTTTATGAGTTACTTAAAAGGACAAAAATATGCATCCAAGGTTCTGCTAGTAAAATCATTATTATATGACTGGCTTTTAAATCCTTCTAGGTCATAAACTCATTGGTTTCAGTAGTATTCGTGTAGAATATTGTAAAATATTTGGTTGAAAGAAGACAGTTTATAATTAAGAATGAACAAAGTTAAACTAAAAGAGGTTGATATGTTTTTAAGATGAGAAATAACTAAAGCATTGGTTCATTTATTGTGATAAACAATAACAAGTTAATAAGTGAGACATAAATATATATCCATACAATGTATAATAAACTTCCATATTTTAATGTAAATCTTCTTTACAAAACCAGTGGGAGAACACATTAAACTTTTTCTTGACATAGTTTTCTAGTAACAAAATAGCTAATAGTAACTAACATCGTTATAATGTGAAGAAAATGTGAGAATACTTTCAGAGTGTGCCAGAAAGAAAGCAATACATCGGTAAGACTCCTTAGTGTAAGAGTTATTATGTAGTTCATATAGTGATATCATATTTAGTTATTATTTAATTTTCATTATAAGAGTGTTAAAATTAATTATTTTAAAGCTGAGACTTATGAAAATTTTGGGAAGTTAACATGAAGTTGGCGGGTAAATGATTATCCTTAACGTATGATTTCCATAGTGCTTCACAGCTGCATTAGCAAAAGAGATAGGAAAATACTGGATTCTAAAATAACTGAACCACCTTGAGTGGATTTTAGGTAGAAAAAGTGACAGTTATTTAAAGCTCTCGATACAACTGTTGTAACCAACAATATGTTAAGTTTATGAAAGTCAAGTTTGACTACATGACTGTTAGTTTAGCCCTAAAGGATGATATTTTAAAGTGAGTTTCACAGTTTAACAGAAATGAAGAGTATGAACGTATTTGACAAAGAGTGTTGTAAAGTATTTGAATTCACCTGTGTGGACTTTGACGACAAGAAATCAATTAATTATTGTTTTACATACAATTAGGGTAACTCACGAGATAAGGCAAGTGAATTTATTGAAAATTTTACAGTAATAAACAGAGTAGAGAAAAATAATTCGTCTTGTCAATTTGTTTCTAAAGTAACTGAGCCAGCCAATGAGGACGTTTGACATGAAAAGATATATTTTTTAGAGTTTTAGATACAACTGTGATATTCTTTGTGCAAATAATTTTTTTACATTTTTTGTAAAATATATTTACTAACTGGTATTCCAAGTTTTGTAACAAATACTTTTAAAAAAAATTGGGTAGAAATTTTGGCCCATTGTGAAAATAAAATATCTAGCACTTATGAAATGTTCCATAAAGATTGAAATAATATCAAACTATTCTCATGGAATAAAAAATGTTTTCCTTTAAATATTATCAACAAAACACTTGATAACTATTTAAATAAACAAAATTACAGAAAACCATCAATATAGAAAGTTTTCCATGTCCCGCCATTATTACCTTGTGATAGATGGGTAAATATTATGTAATTATAAGAATCAGTTAAGAAATGATCTTCATAGAATATACTGTCAAATACAGTTAAGATGAGTTTTAAACTTAATTTTAGCCTAAATACTTTCCATCGAAAAATTGTTTATCTGCATGAACGTCATCAAATATATTTTTATAAATTAACTTATCCTTGTTGTCTGCAAAGCTTTCTCGGGTTTATTATGCGATTATTGTTAACCTGTATTACAGAACGCGTAAATCTGAGATCCATCTACGACTGGATATAGTACACTTAAACATTACTCAAGTGAATGTAACATAGTTGTCCATTGAAAGTATTTTAAGCTTTGGGCAAAACCCAGTGATCAACAGCAGCCTTCATATTACAGAGAGCTTATTTATAGAACGTTTGAGACACGGAAGTTAATTCTAATATTATAAGATTTAGTTGTCTTTTTATAATGTACTTCTATTGATAAAGATGAAAAGGTAATACAATATTTCTTTCATTTAAAATAGAGTACTAAATAAAAAAATAGTTATTTTTTATAAACAGAATTGAGTATGAAAAAATTAAAAAATGCTATTTAAGGGAATAAATGCTTGTTAAGTCATACTTATGGCAATTTAGTCAGTAGCATCAAACTTTCAGTTTGTATACTTTAATTATTAGCAAAAAAGTACCGGGCTAAAATGCTTACTATTATATATCCATTCTGACAACATTCATTACTGTTATTTATCAACAACTATACTCTACCATGTTCAGTTACAGTAATCATTTAGATATTTACATCTATTTCGAAGTACATCTGTGCATCCCATTCTGAGAGCTCCTGAAAACTCTTTTATTACTCATTAGAGAACCAAATATGAAATTTTCAAATAACTCAACGTGGGTACTTACTTTGCATTATCCTTGATTTCTATATTAATTTTTCTGTAACTTAGTGCATTAATATTCTTAGTTTATTAATCCCAGGTGACTCTCAAATTAGGATTGACATTTGAAAAATACCAAAGTCTTAATTTAAATTAAAGTTTGCCTCCTCTCGGTAGCTCAGCGTCAAATCGCAATGGACAGAGTATATATAACTCACTGCTTTTAAATGATAAATCGATTTAGTAATACGTGAAAGTCTCAAAATTTCATTGATTACCCATTTTGCTAGTTTCTGCTTATTAAAATTTCAAAAATGTTTTCATATATATATTGTGGAGAAAGGTGAAGAGCTCAACTACAAAATATCAAGTAGCTTGTTGCAAATCACGTCCACGGAGTGAATGAAAGGAGTAGAAACATCATATCGTCAGAGAGGAACCAAAGGATGCAACGATATTATGTAGATCAACATGAGATTATAGTAAGAAAGTTTTAAAACTATTAATTTAATTTAATTACGTAGCGATGTTTTTAGAGTTTCACTTTATGAATAAATAATTATATGAAACTTACAAAGGGCAAGAGTCTTGTTGAGCTGCATACATGTCTCAAATTATGTGTTTGTTTCCATTTATATATTTATTTGTATTACTGGTGTTTTACAAAGGCAGACAGTGTTACTAAGGATAGTGTTTGAATAGGCTGATGATGATGAGCCATTGTTTCAACATATGATAAACGTTTTCATTCATTTAAATGTAAATCTATTCTGGTTTAATATAACAATAAATCTCTTCTCAATACAATATTTTTGTTATCAATTTATTATTTTTAAAATAAATAATTTTGGAACCTGATGTACATAAAATGATATATGTATTAAGAACGTATTTATATGAAAATGTTTTGCAACAAATTCATAAACAAACATCACCAATTCCTTTTGTTGAATCCATACATAGATAGGATTTTTGTTTTGATAAATATCGACAATGATAATAAGCATAATACATACAATATTTTCCACAGACACACGAATATCTCCCTTGCATTACTCTTGTTGCAAGTCGATGGTTGATAATTCTTCTTGGGATGTATTGTTAGGCTACCATGATAAGTGTACATGATTTTAAAAGAATGAAGTCCCAGAAGTGGAACCACAATCATGGTAATTTCATAATAAAAGTCTCAAAGTGTCTTAAAATGTAATCAATGACTAGATTTAATTTTTATATAGAATCAATACAGTCATTTTATTTATAAAACACGTCAGTAATTCATTCGATCTATATTTAATTATAATTTTTACTATTCTGACCTTTCAAATATAAATAACTTACTGTCCTGAACATTACGCTTATTTAAGATGCAAATTTTACTGTTTCACAAATTTATCTTTATCTATCTAATTTCTTTCTTCACAAAATGTTTCAATTTGTTGTTTCCATTGATAAAGAACGAGAAATACCAATTTTGGTTTAAAATAATGAAATAGTTTTAGTTTCTTTATTTATGCCTACTTTTAGAGTTATTGAACTGAAAAAAATGTATTTAAATATCACACACTTTCATTGCTCTGTTTTTATCCATATAATTATCTTTTTGAGAAAATATGTCATTTTACTCCTGTACTTTTTACAAAGTGTCTATAATCCAAAGATGTTATCATTGCCAACGTTAGTTTGCTTAACTTTAAAACAACTGTTGTTTCATTTTCACAAGTCAACAAGATAACTATTATAACATGCATATTATCCATTATTTGAACAAAACATTTATTATAACCAATAATTTACATACCTTCATCGCAATGAAAAGGACATTTGTTTTGCTTCAAATAGTTATAGTAAATGAATCACTTACTCTTTTTCCTTAGAATTTTTATAGAACATTCACTTGAAGATTAAAAATGTATTTTCAAAAAAAGGTACGTCTATCAAGGACGTATTTACATGAAACGTTTTGCAACAATATCATAAAATATATCATTGATATCTTTATGCGATTCAGCCTTTGATAGGACTTTTAGTTATGACACATGTCGATAAAGATAAGAAGTATGATATACAATATTGTCCATACACACAAGTAAATATGATACTTTCATTCAACTTTCGTCAAAACCCAATATACTTTCAAATATGTCTTAATCAGTGTATTCATTCATCCAAAATCTTTATGACGTTCTCTTGTTACAAGTACATGGGAATTTTTAATAATTATAAGTAATCTCACCATGGTCCAACAAAGATCAGCAAAGCATTACCATAGTGTTGGAATTTACGTTCTGGAATGGCATGGAAGAATTCATCCATAAAAATTGAAAGAATGACATAATACTATTTTGCTGTAATACTCTTCCAAAGTACTGTATATTATTTTTATTATGTACAATACCAATGGCCCAGTGAAGTTGTAATTGGAGAAATATTTAAACGTTCAATCTTATGACTGCATAAATAAAATAATTTTCTATAAACAAAATAAAAAGGACAGTCATAAAAATGATTTGTATTAACATAATGATCCCATTACTTAAAACTATTTACTAGAAAGAATACACTCGTAGCCCATGTCTGTACGCATGTTTGCCTGTTACTCTAATAAACATATGTAAATGAGATGAACGGAACTCTCTAAGAACTGACACAGAAGAGTAAAACATTGTGACTCATGTTTTCACTATTATTCATTACTTATATGACCGTTACTCGAGAAAACAAGTAACATTTTCATCCATACAAAACTGGTCGACATACGAGAAATTATATTTCAATATCTTTCAAGTTCCTACGATCAAAAATACAGTAAACTACTTATATTTTCTTTTACGTTTTGTAAAATCAATATTTTTACTGTCTTTCATTACAGAATGTACTTTACAATAATTAATAAATTGTTCAATCAATAATATTTTTGCACGTAGTTAAATCCAAATATTGTTGATACGTTAAGACAATGTGCTCGTATGAACCGTTTGGAGAAATACTACTCTTACTAACATCATGTTTAAGTGATTACTTAACAACCTTTGTATTTCCTAACAGTCAAAGTTTATCGAACCTGTGAGTGGTCTTGACATTAGAAAGACTCAAGGTCTATTGTAGAAGAAATTTTAATCTTCAAGTTAATTTCTATAGAAAATTGTATGGACGATCAGGAATTCCTTCATTTATTATGATTAGTCGTATCAAAGTAAGCGTCGTTTTCATTATATTTAAAGTGTGTAAAGTAAATTATTCGTTATAATAACTGTTTCATTCAAATAATGGATAATATGTAAGTTATAATAGTTGTCTCATTGACTTGTGAATGTGAAACAGCAGTTGTTCTGAAGTAACACTATCGTTAGTAACGATAAGTCCATAGCAACACTGTAAAAAATATATAAATGAAATGACATATTTTGTGAAGAACACACTTATGTGGATAGAAACAGGTAAGTTAAAGTGCATATAAATACTATGCTTCAATATAAATACTAAAATTATAATGAGTATGTTAAATCAAAACTGTTTGTGTATTTTCAGGGATGTCGAGAAAACTCACTTGTAGAAAAATATATATGTAAAAACGGTTCGATTGGGTTGAGAAAATATTTTACGTAGAAGAGCGAACAACGTTTTGACCTTCTTCAGTCATCGTCAGGTTCACAAAGAAAGAAAGAGGTAACTGACCGTAAGCTGACCACATGTTTGAAAGGGGTTGTGTAACTGAATGTCGGAATGTAGAGGGCGTGCTTAGATGTTTAAATATATAATTTTATATTATTTATTTATTATATTATTTTTAATATAGGTATGGCCTAAGCATAGGCAACCCAGTATCACCACTTCTAGCCAATATTTTTATGACACAAGTTGAAAAACATGCAATTAACACAGCATTACATCTACCACTATACTGGTACAGATATGTAGATGACACGGTTGCAGGATTCACATCTACAGAACACACACTTAATTTTTTCAGTCACATTAACGCTATACATCCCAACATTAGCTTCACATGTGAACAGGAAGGAAGCAATCAAATTTAATTTCTTAACCTCAAAATTACAAGAACCGATACACAATTTAAAACAGAAATCCACCGAAAAATAACCCTTACTGGACTATACATTCCTTGGGACTCAGCACATAAAACTATGTTCACCAGATAATATTAACGATGAATTAGACAAAATAAAACAATACTTCATCAACATCAATAAGTTTCCTCCACAAACTGTAGAAAACATTATACGCACACACCAAGACAGAAAGCAAAATCAACCAACAAAATTAAATATATTTCAAGAATAAAAAAATCACGAAACATATACTGCTGCATACCATATATTTCCGACATCAGCAGAAAAATAACCAACATTTGGCAAAAACTGGTTACAAAGTATGACATTCCAGTTAATACCAAATTTATTCAAAAACCAGGCACAAAACTGAAGTCTATACTATGTGAAAACTATACTGACAAACACCACACCAACATTATTTATAAAATACAATGTAATATCTGCCACGACTTCTATATTTAAGAAACAGGTAAAAAAATAGAAACCAGATTCAAAGAACATAAAAAGTCACCTTCACACGTTTTCGAACACTGCAAGTCAGGTAAACACAACATAACCATAGAAAACACTCAAATACTAAATAAAGAAACAAACATAAACAAACGCAAAATTAAAGAATTCTTACTTATATAACAACTTAAGCCAAAATAAACCAATACAAAGGAACACCTTTACACTTATATTAAAAATAATATAATAAATAAATAATATAAAATTATATATTTAAACATCTAAGCACGCCCTCTACATTACGACACTCAGTTACATAACCCCTTTAAAACATGTGGTCAGCTTCCGGCCAGTTACTTTTTTTTTTTGTGAACCTGACGATGACCGAAGAAGTTCGAAACGTTGTTCGCTCCTCTACGTAAAATATTTTCTCAATCAAACAAGCCGTTTTTACATATATGTTTGTGTATTTTCTTGTTCTTCATCAATGGAAACAACAAATTGAAATATTTTATCAAAAGCATAATTATACGAATAAGGAGAAACTAGTTGAACAGTAACATTTCCATATTAAATAAGTGTCGTTTTCAGGACATTAAGTGATTTACATATAGAAGGTTAGGAACCATAAAAGTACAATTAGATATAGAAATAATGAATTAGTGAAGTGTTTTATACATAAAGCAACTGTACTGCTTTTAAATCGCAATTATATCTAGCCATTGATTACGTGTTAAGACTCTTTGATAAATCTATCATTGTGGTCCCACTTCATGAACGTCATAATATCTGACATCATATCAGTCTAACAACTCTCCTCAAGAAAATTTTCAAACGTCAAGAATTGTATTCATTTGTATATGGACAATAGTACATATACTATGCTTATTATTATTGGACATGTGTGTCAAAACGGAACCTCATATGTAAATTTGGATCTCACAAAAAGTTAATGAAGTGGTTGTTCTTAATTTTATGTCTAAGGTTTTTTATATAAATATTTCCTTAATATATCTAGATATATATCTAATATATCTAATGTAGATGAGGTTGCAAAATATTTATTATAAAAATAATAAAGTGCTGAAAAAATAGCAAGTCAAAAATTGATTTTATTAAACGAATAATAATAACATATTAAAACACGGTAATTTTCACAAAAAAGGATTTTTAAATTATGGATGTTTCAGATTTATGTTATCTTCACCATTAAAACTTGAAACAAAAGTGAATTCAAAATATTCTACATCTAGAAAGTTTGTATATCCAATGGGAAGTTTAGAAAAACATATTTAAAGAGTAAACGATATAATAGAATGTACTATTAAACGTGTGACATAAGTATGTTTAATAAATAATATTGTTAACAGAAACCATTTCAATGAAAAGTTTAAATACAAGTATAAACATCGTATCTTTAGTTATCAAATATAAAGACTGAGAATCTTGTATTGGATACATTAATGACAAGAGGAAGTAGTTGATGTTATTATTTAATGCTGGGTGATCAATGAAAAAGAAGAGACTTTCTATATAAAGAGCTCATAATTCATGGTTCAAGAGTCAATAATTGTAAAGTATTATAGAAGGATGGAGTGATTGTTAATCTTACTGTGTAATTAGACACAATAATCTGGTGGATTAGTTAGCTTATAACTATTTCTAGTTGAAATTTCCGTATGCTTATTTGCGCATATTTCTAGGTGACTTGTTATTACACCAATTTTGGTAGAATTATAGCTACAATGAGTATATGTATATAGAACCCACGAGAGCATAGGAATGGATAGAGTGTGTTAGGTTGGTTTTTAATTTTAAATATTGACTATAGCTTAATTTGTTGGTGATATGTTTTGATTATTTGTTGAATTTTAAAGATACAGTGCTTATATTTGAGTTTCCTTTATAATGATTTATCTTAAAAATGCTATTTTTTAAACATGCGTATACTACATGCTTTATCATACATTCCATCTTATTTTTACTGTTTAAATCTGTTCCTTTTAAGCTTTTATTGAATGCTCCTTTAACACCTGGTGTAGTTGTTTTTTTGTAGTTATAATATTACGAACATTTTATGGTTTAACACTGATGATAGAATTTGAAGAAATTCCGAAACATTTGTAATTAAAGATGTTTTCTGGTAATATCATATTTCTAATATTTGTTACAAAGATAATAACAGATTTACATGTAACTAAATATAGACGTTTTTCACATTTCAAAACACTAAGCTTATTATCATTCACCTATACAAAAACTATCTTCAGCAACAATGTCCGCCTTTATAAAATACTAGTAACACAAACAAATACGTAAATCAAAACAAAAGCATAATATAGAAGCTGTTTGCAGCCCTACAGGACTGTCAGACTTTGTAAGATGTAAATAAATATTTACTCACAAAGCGAAATTGCAAACACATTGTTTTTGAATTAGAATAAATTATTAGTTTTAATACTTTGTTATTATATTTTCATGTTATTCTACGTCATGGCGACTCACCGGCTGATTCCACTTTGTGGAACTAGAAATACATATTGTGGATAGATTTTGTTATCATATTTGTCTGTCATGGTGCCCTAGCAGCACGCTATCCCTCAACATTGCGCGGGTGACTCTTTGTGGAACTATGACGTCATTGTTTCTTGTGACATCATCATCTGTACTTCTTCCTCCACCTTTCCATTCTATGATGTTAACACACGCGTGACGATCTTTGGCGGCGTGATGCAAAATAAGCGGGATAACTACTCATGAATATAGGTACAACTGAGCATAACTTTATAATTACAGTACAGATGTTTCATTACACACTATATACATTTTCAAACATCACGTAAAACACCATCATTTGTGTGTAAAAGGAAAACAGTACCATTTATGAGTTTGTCTGAGTAGTAATAATAATACAAAGTTCTTTATTTACTTATTTCACCAGAGAAAACTGTCATGTAAAGGCAACATAGGATTACATGTATGAGAATTTTAATTCCATTGAAAATAGACATTAATATGAAAGAACCATAGAAATAAAATATATGTAAATTGAAACCTCGGATAAAATTAAGAATTATAAACATTAAAACTCGTGTCTTTACTAGAGGAGAAACTTAAACCTTGAACCATCCATAATTAAGATGCTCATAATAGATTACAGATCTATGTTCTTCATGGGAATACTTTTAGTAGAAAAAGATTAGACGATATTTATTATAAAACACATTTGTTTAATTTCGTACATAAGTAATAGTCAAGTGGTGTGGGATGAAAAGAAACTGAATAAAGCTAGTAACTTACACACTTAAACGAATACTATACTATATATATATATTTGAAAATAATACAATTGAACTAATCTAATCAGAAACGTTAATGAAGCACAAGAAAAACTTTTAAGAGCTTTTTACATTTAATTCCAGAATGTGAACTTGTTTTTCTTTTAATTGCATAAACCAATGAAAATTTGTATATTTTCTGACGAAATTGATACCCCTGTCTAAACAAGACCTTCTGTCTGTTTCCAACTTGAGTTCCTGGTGGTAATAATGATAATAGTAACACAATCTTTCTCGTCTTTATAATGAATGTTTGTTATGTATATATTTTAAATTACCAAGCTCACAATATTCATTACTTTTTCTTTCTATTTAGCTTTATTGAACCAATTTTCTGGACTTTTACTGATTTTTAATTATTATCAGATTTTAATATGTATGAGTTTTTAACAATCATATATTTATTTCTTAATTTATCACTAAACTTAAATCGTTTAAGAACTTAGAAGCAAACAATTGGGCTTTAATGTGTATTATGAGTAATTATGATTAACTTCTGATTAAATCAAACAACCTAGACAGGTCAAAACTCAATTTATAGACCTAGTAATAAGTACAGCTAGCTAAATACGATGTACAAACTACGTTAATTATAATGATTGAAATTCATTATACCATTAGTTAGGTACTTTCGTTCTTACAAATATTTTCAGCATAATATACTCCACTTTTCCGTAAAATTAGCGTAGTTCATTAACACTGTTGTTTATCATAATTGTTATTCTTTTATTGTTACTAATGTGTTACACTTGTAAAGAATATTTCCATTGCAAGCTTAGTATGTGGATTTCGGACAAACTTACGTCACATGAGCTTGCTACAGGCAGATAAATATATTACTGGATCTACAGCAGAAAATGTTATTCATAACAAAGGTACCCAAGCGATAAATGAACGTTTTTCAGTCATTTATAAGTTTTAGTTTTCGCGTTGTGTTTGATTGAATTTCGCGCAAAGCAACACGAGGACTATCTGCGCTAGCTGTCCCTAGGGAAGGCAGCTAGTCATGATCTTATTTATAATTGGAGGAACCAGTTTTTATAACTAACAATCATTATGCAAAAGAAGATACGCTTGTTCATTTGATTGAAAACGATTGCAATATTAATACACGCTTGCCACTAGTAACGAACATTAAAATATTATCTATACAAAATTCATGTACGTTAACACTTCTGTAAAGAGTTTTTATATAAATAAAGTTTGTTTCTCCTTATTTTACTGTTAAAAATGAAGATGATTAATGTACCATCTGATGTACAAATAAAAATAAAAATTGAACTGGTGTCTATATGTAACCGTCTCGGACTATTACACAGCGTAAAACGATGTGATGGTCTACTAAACGTGAAATTACTGTCTAGATGCAAGAAAGTATTTGCATATTCATGTCAAACTTGTTTTTATTCCTTTTTACATAAATTATTTACTTTTGAAGAAAAAGAAAGTTAGATAATATTTATTTTTTTTCTGACTACAATAGGGATCGAACACGGATTAGTGGTTACTTCCCCATACGGGGAAAGTGACTATGTTAAAAGAGTGATGTTCAAATTCCCGTTGTTCGATTTCTCTTTGCTATTTATTAGTAGGCCCAGCATGGCGAGGTGGTTGGGTTTTTAACTCAAAACTGAGGGTTAGATTCCCAGTCTTACCAAACATGTTTGTCATTTCAACCGTGGGGATATTATAAATTTCGGTCAATCCCAGTATTTGTTGGTAAAAGAGTAGCTTAATAGTTAAAGGAAGGTGGAGATGCCTAGCTCCCATCTAGAGTTTCACAGCTGAATTTGGGACGGGTAACTCACGTGTAGCTTTGCGCGAAATTAGAAACAACAAAAACATTATCTAGTTAATGTCTTCCTTCTAGTCTAGTATTCAAAATGAGGGACAGCTATCATAGATAGCTGTTGTGAAGCGATGCGTGAATATCTGAAACAAGCAAACAGACATATGGATGTCTATTTTGTTACAGTTCATTGCAGGTTATTAACTAGATTATTCTCAAGTAGCTAATAGAAAGATATCGGTAGTTGGGGTTTACGTTTAACATCTGTCACTCTGTTAACACCGTGTACTTAGATATACAAATATTGTTTGTTTGTTTTTGAATTTCGCACAGAGCTACACGAGAGCTATCTCTATCTGCGCTAGCCGTCACTAACTTAATAGTGTAAGGCTAGAGGGAAGGCAACTAGTCATCACCACTCTTGGTTTACTCTTTTACCAACGAATAGTGGGTTTGAGCGTCTCATTATAACGCCCTCACGGCTGAAAGGGTGAGCATGTTTGGTGTGACGGGGATTCGAACACGCGACCCTCGGATTATGATATACAAGTTTAAGAACTTTAATAATATGTTGTTAAGAATAATTACCTAAATTCATCCAGATTTCAATAATATTAGTGCATATATTTTAACTTTTTTAACGATCATGTTAACAAAAATATTAATAACGACTAAATTTTGATCTATCTTCTGGTGATATATAACTGATTGCATGCAGATGAATTAGTAACTAGTTTGAAACTTTTTAAAGCCTTACTTATAATTTCTAATATCAATATAAATTCATGTGATCTAAGACACCGGTGAAACCACAAAGAGCACAAATACTTTTCATTTGCGAATCACACGAATTGGTCAGCAGAAGCAGAAAACATGTAATTACTATGATAATAAATTACAGAAACTATCATGTTCGAGACCTAGTCAATTAGTTATATTTAATGTGTACAGAACTAAGAGGATGAAGTACACTCTGATTTGTTAGAGTACAGTGATTTACCAGAGATGGATGAATGTGTGTATTACAAATACCAACTTGAGGTCGCAAAGAGAAATCCGAGTTAAAAAACGAACCAAAAAAGCAGTCAAACTTTCGTTTGTTTGTTTTTCTTTTTAAATCGTTTTCATTATAACTAAAGTTGAGCGATATTATATCTTTGTACATTTTACGTTCTGTTTTATTTTTCAATAGTATATTTAGCGACAAGTTGTGAATAAATGTTACGTAATATCTATCATTTTCAATCTAATTCTTCCTACTCACAATTTTGTTTTTGAAAGATAATCCTATAGTTTTCTACAAAAGGACACAATCCAAAGTTTCACTTGTCTCAAATTGTATCGTGGTAAATATTATATGAAGAGACATCGGATTTTCATATAATTAACGAAATCATTACTATAGTCTCAAGTGTAGCTATAATATCATATCTTGAAACACAGATATCTAAAATGCTGGTACGTACCTATGAGTTAATGTTTAGTAATTGCTCTTAATTTCAGATAGATTTGGACGTATAAGCTTACATTGAAAGAATACGGTTTCTCTATTTTTTTTCCTTTTATTATAGTTCATCCACAATCCGAAAGCGCGGAGCTCGTGTACTAGGCTGGCTACGAACTATGAATCTGCCGTTTCATAGTACGAGTTCCTTGAACAATGGGCTACTTCCAGGCCCAGTCTGCTAACATTGAGATCATCTGAACGTAAATGCTTGTTTACAATATAAAGTGTTTAAAATATTATTCAAATATTAAACAATCGTGTTTACTATAATTAGAAATGAGAAACAAAATGACTAATTTAAAATATATTGATAAATTCATTAAACATTCATACCTTAAGTTCCTTAGTCGCGTTGAACCATAAATATCGGAGACGTGTATTTGTTCTCTAGTGTTGAAATGTCTGTTTAAGAATTTATTTTTCTCTAAATTAAAATCTTTAAATGTGGCTATAATATTAAAACAATGATTACAAGTTCTAACATAAGTATTAATTCTTCATGTTTAAACCTAAACTTAACAGCTTAATCACGTCTTCCTTTTATTAACAATCCATCTTTCAGGCGACTAAATTTACTTTTATGATAGTCCGTGATGTACAGAACACATTTGGCTAACATCCAGATGTAGATTCATAACCTAGCTTTAACGTAACAAATTAAGACTCAAGAGCATGACAACCTCACTCTAACGACTTAGTATGCATAAGAGTGTAAATTATAGTAAGAGGACGCTAATGAAAAACAACAACAACTTAAGATGAATTTGTTTAAAAATTCTAATGTCCATTATATCATAGATATATTTTGATTCATTAAGCTCTAAATCAGAATAATGCTTTATGAAAATACAGTTACATCTTACAGACATACCACAACTTTATCCATGAGTTACATGGTTAAGCAGAATAGGGAGAAATAACAAAGATAATTAGATTATTTTTGAAGGAATAAATTACTTTTTCTAAAAGGACTTAATAAGATCTGACTATAAAATAACACTATTTCATTACAAGTTAAAACATTTTATTTTATATAGAATATGGTAATTGTGCAGCTTTGAGACAACATGTGACACATAGGTTCTCTGAATTTAATAATTTTAACCTAAGGCGTTTCAGTTCAAGCTACCAGTAAATATCATCTGTTTACAAGATGATTATCTATGATTTCATCTACTTCCTTCGGAAATATCAAAACTGTTGTTTAATGACATGTTCCACGGTAGTTCAGCAGTAAGTTTGAAGGCTTGTAAATTTAAAACTCGGTATTAGATACTCATAGAATGCATTGCGCAAATAGTCTACCGTGTACCTCTGTGCCTATAAAAATTAAGAAAATTATAATATGTAAATTTTGTTGCAATTTTCTTTTTTTAAAAAAATAGTTTCTAAATGTTTTAATATTTTGCAGGTTTATTTTGAGGGGCAACTGAAATGTTTCGGTTACAGCTATCTACTGAATGAATTTTAAAATTCAATGTAAAAGCGATGCATTATTTTTCTTTATTATGTATTTTGGTAAGAATAGTTAGTGGTGTCACTCTGAATTTACTACTCACCATCCTTGTTGTTTCTTTGCCATAGTATATCATATATTTATAAGCATATACCATAGAATAAAATGGGGGTATAGCAATTTTAATTTCTTATATGCGACGATTAAACCTGCTTTTAAATAAAAGCATCTAGTTTTGCTTTGTTTATTGTTGTTAGGCACAACGTTAGACAAGAGTGTATCTTTGCTCTGCCCACCATGCGTATCGAAACCTATTTTTTATCGTCATAAGCCTGAATACTTACTGCTGAGAAATGGAAGGGTTTCAGAAACATTCAGATACCTTAATTAAAAATTGGCCCGATATAAACAGAATCTGAATCATACAACGCTTAAAGATACTTCTTTCAATAACAAAACACTGTGATCCTTTTATTAAGTCGCATAATTGATTTGGTGTTAAGATCTGTATGTTATAAAATGCTTCATTTGTACTTTTGTTACGAGAGATGAAAGAACATAATAAAAAAAGTTTGCTAATCGCGTACTGATAAAATAGTTATGTACTCACTGACAAAAGAACGCACTATTTTTATACTTATATTTGAAAGGTTCTTAATGATGTCCTTGTACTACACAGGAGAAAAAATAACCATTCTTTCCGTCAAACTAACCATTATGTATTCCAAGTATTATCAAGTGATGACGAATTAGTCTAAACAGGAGGAGCAGATCCAAACAAGGAAGTGCAGTTTTAAAACGAGGCTCATAAACTCTAAGGCAGATTAAAGAAAACCAACAAATAAAGCACAACATGTAAGGAAATAAGGTCCGATTATTAATAAAAAAGAAAACATTTAATGTATTAGAAAAACTGTTTAGAAAACTACAGTGCATGGATAAAACAAATACATTGCATTAGAAAACGAAAAAAGCTAAGTATTCTAACATTATTCTCCATGATATACCTAGAAAAGAAAAGAGTTAAAAAATGAATAAAATATATTTACTTTTACACCCAACATATAGACATAGTTCTCTAAAATACACCCAACATATAGACATAGTTCTCTAAAATAAAATAACTTCTAGACCTTTCAGATAATTATTTTAGTGTAGTATAACATTTTAGGCTTTTTAATAAAATATAATATTCCATTAAGGATAGGTGAATAAATTATTAACCTGTCGAATGTCAACGTATCTTTTATTTTAGGCAAGTCAACCAAAGAAATCTAAAACAGTTGTCAACGTACAATCCATTAGTTTATTTCAGCCTTCGTGTTATCATACTTAGTTGCTTTTCAAGCAGCTAAAGTTTACACTCTGCCACTGCTCTAGCCACACACAATGGTTCACATCTATCTAATCACCTTCAATTAACGTATCGCTAATTCCTTAAGCGTGGAAGCACATTATGCTAATATAATAATGAATTAGCAAACAACAATTTATGAGCATATAACATGTTCTCCCCAAAAGTAAACCATTTCGTTCTGCTTGCGGCCAGGCATGGTCAAGTGGGTTAAGGCGTGCGACTCGTAATCTGAGGGTCACGGGTTCGCATCCCCGTCACACCACACGTGCGTGCCCTTTCAGCTGTGGGGGCGTTATAGTGTAACGGTGAGTCCCACTATTCGTTGGTAAAAAGTAGCCCAATAGGTGGCGGTGGATGGTGATGACTAGCTGCCTTTCCTCTAGTCATACACTGTTAATTTAAGGACGGCTAGCGCAGATAGCCCTCCAGTAGTTTTGCACGAAATTCAAAAAGCAAACAATCAAACAAACGTTCTTTTGAAAACCGTTGTTTGTCAATGTACTATTATTACTTCAGATTTTGAGAACAGTCGTTGCTTAGGATATTTTATAAATATCTGTTAATACATTACATATTATAAATTATGCAAAGATGTAATGTAGTAGTACATGAAATTAACCTAGAAAGGATTTATCCAATATTGGTGATGCTTTAGGTTTTTCATACTTATGAATTCTTACAACAATGAAACTAAATCATTATTATTGTTTTAGATAGAATTTTCTCTACATTCAGAAAAAAAAATAATGGTCACGTATTACTCTGATATTAAAGAGAGTATTTACCACAATAAGACAGTCTTTAAGTAAAAATAACATAAGTTAGAGCATCTAGGTATGTGAAACAAAAACATGTATAAAACATATCTAGTGCTTAATAAAACAAAGTACATAGCAAGAGGGCAATAAACAGATCGTATTTTTTTAACTCGATACGTCGCATAACTGTAGTTATTACATGCACTGTAATTTATTCGCATTTTACAGAAACAGTCGGTTCCAACGTATAAGTTGCAGTTAATGTCATACTAAAGAAAGATATAGCCAAATGAATATTGGAGTATATAAATTTTGTCACTTATCTCTCCAGTACTAATTTTAGTTGTATCTGTTATACTCCCATAATTCTTGTCATGTAAACTACGTCTTATATTGTCTTGTTTATTATGAATATAAACATTCCTAGAATTTAATTTTTATAACATAACGATGTATTTATATCCTTCCGGTAGCAGTATTTGAAATTTTACAGTTATTTACTTGAGTTTTTAGTTTTTCAGAAACTTAATTATTCCATGATGCCAGAATCTGAAGTGATATTATGTTTAGCTACGGATAAAATGACTTCTTTATTCCTCAGGTTTGAATTCGAGGATGAAGTCTTTGCGCAGAAACAAGATTAACCATTTACGACCTTCTGTGTTTAATTACAATTTAAAAAGGAATCGCACAAATTAAGTAAAAGTAAGTTGAAGAATAGATGCTCAACATTATTGAATGAAATGTTTTAAGAAAAGTGAAATATATTTGATTAAGTCCAGGTAAGGGTGAGTGTTTATCGATTTATACTGTCTCAGTTTCTTTATTAATATCTTGCCATTTACTTACCATATCTCAAGAAACGATATCTTTTTTCTTCTACTTTGCACTTGATAAGCGCATTCATTTGGATGTTTTTATCTTAATATATTTCTGAATTTTGTGCAAAATATTTCTGTTCAGCCTTTTTCAACTAAGTAACGGCTAAAAGTGGGAAATCTTTTTATTTAATATAAAAACAGAAACTGAAGTAAATATATATAAATATAAGTATAACAAATATAAATGTATATATATAAATATATAAAAACTTATCGACCCGGCATGGCCAAATTGTTAGGGGGTAATTTCAGGGCCGCGGGTTCGAATCCCCGTCACTCCAAACATGCTTGCCCCTTTGAGCCGTGGGGGCGTTATTATGTTATGGTCAATTCCACTGTTTGTTAGTAAAAGAGTAGCCCAAGAGTCGGCGGTGGGTGGTGATGACTAGCTGCCTTATCTCTGGTTTTACACTGCTAAATTAGGGATGGCTAACCTAGATAGACGTTGTGTATTTTTGCGTGAAATTAAAATAACAAACAAAACCTATCAGATTTCAAAGTTATCCTGCATTAAATTATTTGCCAATATACAAAAAAAAAAAAAAAACCAGAATAATTTAATCACCTAAATTGAATAATAGCATTAATTGATATTTCATATGTTTCAAATATCGCATATATTTATCTATCTGATCTATCTGTATCTATCTGATTTCGACGATGTCATACAAATTAAAAATTACACAAATATGTATACGGTAACCCTAAAATGTTATTGACACTAAATACACCAACAAATTCAGATTGTTATTTACACGTTAAATTGAGAGACATATTATACAACTGGCAAGGTTCTCGTTACGATGTTTAAAGGCGACTTTACTTGTCTTTTAATATGAAATTAATTCCAAGCTATATTTAACATATTCCATTGCACGCTTTATGTTTCCTTTAAAATGTCATATATTATTTTATGAGCAGAATTTAGTGTTTTTACATACGACATTTAAAAGTTTTGTGTTGTGGAACATAAAGTTTACAGTATATGCAAGCAAGAATGAGAAAAGGGAAAAACTGCATTAACAACGTTCACT
This sequence comes from Tachypleus tridentatus, assembly GCF_004210375.1. NCBI lineage: Eukaryota > Metazoa > Arthropoda > Merostomata > Xiphosura > Limulidae > Tachypleus > Tachypleus tridentatus. Next base: position 96,337,546 of record NC_134828.1, read on the forward strand.
ATGAAACAGGTCACTAAGTATTAGACGCCAGAATGGAAAAACAGCAAAATTATGTGAGAAATCTTATTACTAAAGAAAACAATTGAAAATAATTAACTAGGAAACAGATAAAAGCTTGATACTAAAAGAATTACTAGTTTCATTATGTTGTATTATATACCAGACCTTCACAAAGTCTTATCACGTAAATAGAACTTTTCTGAACATTAACGCAGTATTATACTATTTGAGTAAAGACATCAGTTGAAGGATTTCTTAACTATGAAATCATAAAAGTAGTGACGAATGCAAATTTAATTTGTTTGTGTTTTTTTTCGAATTGTGAATTAAATTATATTTAATCGTATTTATTTGTTTATACTTTTAATTTTAGTCACACATAAAGTTCCTTTAAACTGAATATTGAGTGAGACTTATGAATTGATGATTCTTCTTCGATATAAAAGTCGTCGCTTATTCACTTTAGTATCCAAAGATTTTTGGAAACAGAAATTGGAAAATTCGATAAAAAGGTTATAAGAAATGAAAGATATTTATCCCATTTTGAACAGTATTACTGGATTTTATTTAAAGATGTTTGACCAATGTTAGTGAAACAGGAATGGAGTGAAGAGATAATATTTTTGTAGTTTTAAGATGGATCAAAAACGTCGAAAATGTTGGCACAACTAAAAATAAGTGTTAAAATAAGTTTTCTCACAATGTCATAGTGGTATGTTTGCGGACTTTCAACAGTAGAAACCGGGTCTCGAAACGCGTGATGAGCAAAGCAGAAACAGGCCATCGTGTAATTTCGTGCTTAATTTCAAATAAACAAAACAAAGTGAATTTTAGGCTAGTTCAGGAAATTTGTTCAACATAGTTGTCATATGAACTATGAGAAACGGACGATTATGCAAGGCCATGTTTTCTTTACAGTCAACTGAATTATTTCTAACCTCCATACGCCAGTCTTTTCTAACAATGTCTATATAAAACAAATTGCTATAATTAGCGAATCACCATTCTTATGTGGAAGCTAAGCCTAATCAAACTGATAGTGCTTCTTTCTTTTTATCAGCTAATTTATTATTGCTTTGACGACAATGGCAAATATTTATTTTACAATAATACATATACATATAAATATATGTATACATAATTTTTGTAATGGTATGAGCATTTCTTTAAGCGTTTTTTTTACAATTCTTGATATATAATGAGTAAAGTGGATGAAATAAAAATGTAACCAATGCTAAAAAATGTAAATATTAGTGGTTGATTATTATTATAAATACAAAGTAATTCAAACTGTGAAACGAACAACATCAACGAAAAGGATTAAGTTTAGAAAATTGAGTTATATTTTGGTGTAATGTTAACATATTTAGAGCAATGTTAAATGAATATTTTTTTTCAAAGATACATTTTTTCTTAAACTTGTAGCATGAAAAGAATACAAGATAATACAACGTCTCATTTCACATGATATTACAAAATCATGGAGTACAAATTTATACAGTTGTTGATTCACGTTCATACAAATGCATCATAAGCAATTTAGGTTAGCTGTTTGTTTGTTGTTTTTGAAATTTCGCACAAACCTACTCGAGGGCTATCTGTGCTAGCCGTCCATAATTTAGCAGTAAGACTAGAGGGAAGGCAGCTAATCATCACCACCCACCGCCAACTCTTGGGCTACTCTTTTACCAACGAATAGTGGAATTGACCGTAACATTATAACGCCCCACGGCTGGGAGGGCGAGCATGTTTGGCGCGACCGGGATGCGAACCCGCGACCCTCAGATTACGATTCGCACGCCTTAACACGCTTGGCCATGCCGGGCCTTTTAGGTTAGCTTTTGGTTTGGTTTGTTTTGAATTTCGCGCAAATCTACACGAGGGCTATCTGCGCTAGAGTCCCTAATTTTGCAGTGTAAAGCTAGAGGTAAGACAGCTAGTTATCAACACCCACTGCCAACTCTTGGGATGAGCGTCACATTGTAACGTCCCCACGGCTAAAAGGGCGAGCATATTTGGAGTGACGGGGATTTGAAACCGCGACCCTCAGATTACGAGTCGAGTGCCTTAACCACTGGCCATGCCGGGCCTTTTACATAAGTCCAGGTGCATTTAATTAGCCTAACTTTACAACTTTACAAAGTCTGAAGTAAATCTCATTAAACATACTCGTTACAAAAAACTATGTTAAATAACAATGTGAAAAGTATAAGGTCAAAGTTAATTCTTGTAATAAAATACGTTATTAGTTTATTTAAAATTATATAAATTCCACGCTATTAATTAATTTACCTTTTACTATGTATTACTAAAAGTATTGAGACAATATAACTGTGACAGCAAGAAGCTTATCTGATCTTACAACCATGGTTTACTAGTTAAAGTGCTCAAAACATTCAGCAACTGTTACAGTCCGTTAAAAGGAGTCATGATTGGACAAGGAAAAGAGCTAATGGTCTATGGAAATGGAACTTGTACTGAATCCAGAATGAGATATATAAGTGTCAGTATATGTCAAAGTACCTTCTTTTACCCTAATTCAATAAGGGTAGTGTATCGAATGAATTGAAGACTATTTAACCTTCCTACCCAAAACTAACTACTGTTTTAGAATATAGTACCCCACCTAGAATATAAAAAATTAAAAATTCAGGACTATAAACCTATAATCCATTTCCTAGAATGAAGGTGTAAGCTCTTGTAGCGGCTTTATTATCGAATAAATCATTAAAAATGATAAAACTATTTCATGCGAAGCGGTGAATCCAATTATCCTTTGTTTGTTTCTATGGAACGAGTCTAGGATTGAATGCACATCGGAGAGACTGTTTGATACCTCTGGAAACAACACTTAAGTGATGTTGCTTAGTGACCTTGCAACGTAAAACACATTTGTTCAAGCACATTCGTTTAACTGCAACGTTAAACCCTGAACTTTATTTTACAAATTGTAATTACTTAAAAACATAGAAGTATTTTAATTACATTTTACCAGCCTGTACGTGATCCATTTCTTAGTAAAGAAATATAATACAAAAAGGCTTTTGCTTTTTGTATTATATTTCGATAGAGATGTGTTTGTTAGTTAGTTATTTTATAGCAGTTATATTTTTATTATATTTCAAAGTAACATCTTTTATATTAGATGTTTATGAAAAGCGGCTTTCTTTATTTATACCTACCTGAAGCTAACCTCACTTATAATATATCATTATCCTTACAAAATGCTTTATGCGTGTATTGTGTATTTGAAGATTTCAGAAACTTGCTTTAAAGTACTTCACGAATAAATACCGTGTAGAACGGTTTGAGTTATACTCCTGTTTCATTTATCCTCCCATCCCAGCGGAGCAACAGTAAGTTCGAGGGCTTACCCCTCTTTATATTCGAGCTCGATACTCGCGGTGGGCATAGCTTGGGAACTCTATTGTCTAGCTTTGCGACTTAAAACGAACAACAAACAAAGAACTATAACAATGATTAACTTAAATAAAAATACAGTTAAAGCTGAACACAATCTAAATTTTGCAGGTACGTATCCTTCTATCTCTCTTTCGCCTTGCGTGTCCGGTTGGTTAGGACACTAGACTCGCAGTCTTCGGGTTTGAATCCCAGTCAGACACAACATGGTCGCCTTTTCAGATGTAAGGGCGCTGTGTTGTCGCGATCAATCCAACTTTTTGTTAGTAGAAGAGTTTGCGGTGGGTGATGATTATCAGTTTGTTGTTAAATACCCAATGAGTATGGAAAACCGTTTCTAGCGTTATAAAACTTCAGACTTACTGCTGAGCCATATAATTAAATTATCGTTTTAATGTAATTACTAAACATTTACTGAGCAACCGAGAGGTATTTGGCGAAAAGCCCTGCCGGCTCTGAATATGGCAAATGTTGTATGGTTGACATACTATTGCATTTTCCTTTTCGGGCTATCTGCTGAGTCCATCGAAGGGAATCGAACCCCTGATTGTAGCGTTGTAAATCCCTAGACTTACCGCTGTACCAGCGGAGGAGAAACATTATTTTAAATTTAATTTTAGAAATGAAATAAATATTTAAAAATTGGCATTGGCTTCTTTTTAAATTAGTTGAAGTTCAAATTCATATACTGATTTTATGGATATGTTTCTTCTTAAAAACCTAAATTAAAAAAGCTTTAAGCTCGTTTTTATTAAGAATAAAGTATTTGTAAAAAATTATCGTTTAATTATATGCGCGCCTTTCTAAGTCTCATGTGTTTTATAGTCACCTTCCACATAGAAATTACAACTTTGTTTCATTGGTTTCCATAACTAAGCCATATAATTTTTTTTAAACTTAGTTCCATTACAAATTTTAAAATGATTCATTTTCCATCACTTACAGTGTTAAAAACAACATGTTTTTCAGCTAATTATAAGTTTCTTTGAAAACGGTTTTTCTAGTTGTTTTTGTTTTTTATTTAACAAAATATTTGCGTTACCTGCTCTCTGCACACTACCAATATAACTATATCGTGCCATTAGGGTTTCCCATTTGACTTTACTAAAATTTGGTGCTACGTACCTATTAAATACACATGTCTGTTTTAATGTAAGTACAGCGTGAGTATTGAATTTATTTATTTTTAGAGGCAATAGCTTACCACAGTTAGTTTAGGTAACTTTTTACGGATAATACGCTGCACAGCTCATTTATTGTAAAATAGGCGATTTTTATATTATTGCTTTCTGTTATAGAACCTTCTAATTTTGCATCTTTGTTTAATTGAGTATTATGGCATCATAATATCTAGTAGTGTGTGTAACGTTCTAGGCCTCTGTTGGGGCGTCAATACGCATTAAAAACTTATTTAAAATAAATAGATATTTAGTGAAATCTAGGCTGTGTGATTGTAAATTTAGCCATAAAGAGTCTGCATAAGCGATTTTTAAAGTGAAATTATCATCGATCGTATTGTAATAACAGGGTAAAGATTTTGTCTTGTCAAATTGTGTTTTGAAGTAACTGAACAAAACTGTGTGGACTTTGACAAAAAAGAGACAATTATTTAAAACTCGAGGTACAACAAGTGGACTGTGTGCTGTTTGTTTATGCTGTTGCAGTTGAAATTCGATTACCAACAAGTTTCAGAATCTCACTGTAAAAATATTTTCCATACATAAAACCTGATATTATCAAACATTTCAGCGAAGTACGAGAGTAATTAATAATGATTTTAAGTGAAAATAAAAAAGTGAAAAATAACACTAACAACCACACTGTATTTTGTTCATCCAATGTAGACGAGGCATTTCACTATTACTAGGGTTCTTTAATTGAGTTGCAATACGACAGACATTGTGATTGAGACGGTTATTTATACTATAAAAATTACTTAAGAGCATCTGTTACAGTGTATAACGAATTAAGTTGTTCAAATGTAATTTTTATAAGTTGCAATGATTTTTAAACCAGACTATTTATTTTACGCTATATATCATAGACTCGGTAAACTTTACATGTAGGTATGACCAAGGTACTTATTAGGCACAATACAAATATGTACGTTAAAAACCGACAATTACAGAAAGTTTTACTTTAAAGAATGACTGCTACTACCTTTCATTTGTTTTCCTACGTAAGAAACCCTAAAATAAGACAATAAAATCTCGCTAATATAGCAAATAGCAAGCTAGAAAGTTACTATCAACCAAATTGTTCATCTTTTTTCATGTTGTTTCAATTAAGCTAACTCTACAACCACTTTGCCACTAACTTTAATTTAAACATTAGTCCACTCTGTAATCCCTTAGTCGTAGTAACGAGACGAAAGAAGAAAATCACAATTATAGCGTAAACGATGTTATGAATAACTTTTGAAGTTAACTTTCTCACATAAATCTGATGTGTTTTAAAAAGGCTTAAATATATGTTGAAACAGGAATTACCAGCCGATAATAGATGAGTGTAAGGTTTAGAATATTCAATGCTTTGTACACTATATGATCAATGTTTTTAGGAAGCTACAACTATATTATGTATAAATAAAAGAAGTAAAAAAAATCAATATTCATAATAAAAAAACATTTTGTAAATGTGATTGCAAGTTTATCCATAAACAAAAACTTTGTTAGTGACAAAAAGTATGAAAATAGGAATATAAGGATGGTCCACCAATACAGATTATAATCTATGTAACAAAAGTTTTACTTTTTCTTGTTCCTGGGCAGAAAGTGTTATTTCCCAATTGCTTATGCCTAAAGTAAATGGAAAAGACCTATTTTTCTTTTCAAACTTTACTTTTGTGAGCTGGAAGCGTATAACGAACGCATGATGGGAGAATATATTTGAGGGCTGATACGTGAAAGTGATTTACATTATAGTCGAAAATCTCGAAAAACTACTCACTTCTAAACATTTTTGTTTATTCTTGTATAACTTTAGAATAAATACATGTAAATCTTGATTTTGTCGAGTGTTAAATAACAGATTATCTTTAATAGTGGTATAGTAAGCTTATTTATGGAAAATGTGAAAAGTTTTTGCCCTTGTGTGGATATATGTTTAATATATGCTTTTATTTAAAATCATAAGGAAAATCACTGAGTGCGAGCAACATTACCTTTATAGGTGCACAAGGGTATAAATAAGAAAAACAGGTAGAAAAAAGAAATACCGTCGTGATTTAAACAAAATGTTCTTATTCAAGGGTATTTAATCAAAGAAACAAAAGTAAAACAGATGTTTCTTACATTTTATCCTCATGTACCTTTTACGGTAGTTTAAAATATTTGGTTGTCAAAGTAATAATATAAAACTTTTACATGTATTTATATATTTTTAACATCGTACATGTCTATAATTTCTTCTCTTTATATTTTTTCTGGTTATGTATTTTAAGCAATACTTGTTTAGTTATCAGTTATATTCAGTTCGTAAATATAATAGCTGAAAATTGAAACTGAGGAAGAAGTTGTCCATTTGTTTTTTCAGGTATTTCAATTATTCAACAAAAAAGAAAATTATGCGAGACAAATATCAGTAAGCACTGACATTTTCTGAAGTTTATGTATGCGATAAAACGTGATAAACACAATACCAGTAATAGCACGGGCGATTAACAGAATCTTACATTCATTGTCATGAGAATGATATCCATCTTCTCGGTTGTGAGAGAATTATCGAGAAAATGATTTGAAGATAACTTAGAAAATGGAAGATTCAAAGGGTTCATCAAATAACATCAGTTGGTGGAACCAATCACGTATGATATTTTCAATTACAGGTTTGCTTGAGAACTTAACCTAACCATAAGAATGAGTCACGAGACTTGATGTTATATCTAAGGATTATAATTGATAGACCTCCTAAGGTAAATGAGAATTTACTGACCCAATAAACACCTAAGTTGTAAGTTGTTATAAGCCAAGAGGACCTTACTAATCCGATTATGGTGATGTGAATTACTTAATGAAATATTGGGAAATTCAAATTAAAACAAACAATACCCATTAAGAGTATTTAGTAGTAGTTTAATGAATTCTACATTATTCTCCATTGAAAATTAAAATAAATAATTTTATATAAAGTAAATAATAATTTCTGCTTATAGTCAGTTGAGACTTGTGTTGATAGTCGTTTCATAGATCACAATTATTAATGTCAACTGTGTTTCTATATATACATAGAGAGACGTATATGTGCGTTAGCGGTCCCTAATTTAGCAGTGAAAACTAGAGGGAATACAGCTAATCAACACTACTCACTACCAACTCTTGGGGTATTTTTTACCAACAAATAGTGAGGTTGATCGTTACATTAAAATGTCTTCACGTCAGAAAGAGAAAGCATGTGACAGGGATTAGAACCTACAGATTGTTTGTCAAGCACACTAACCGCGTGGCCATCCCAGGTGAGAGAACGAATGATACCACCTATATGTAAATCTTAGATTGTGTTCAGTTTTAACTGCATTTTACATTTAAGGCAATAATTGTTGTTGTTTGTTGTTTATTTTTACTCGCAATGTTAGACAATGGAGTATATGAGTTATGCATGTCGTGGGTATCGAGTTCATTTAGCAGTGTAAGACTAGAGGGAAGGCAGCTAGTAATCACCACCCACTGCCAACTCTTGGGCTACTCTTTTACCAACGAATAGTTGGTTTGACCGTCACATTATAACGGCGAGTATGTTTGGTATAACAGGATTCGGACCTGAACCCTCGGATTACGAGCCAAGTCCCTTAATCACCTGACCATGCCGAGCCTTCTGTGAAGTACTGTAAAACAAGTCACGAAAAATTTTTGAAACCTTCATTCAATATTATATTTTATGTTTAATGAAACTGAATTCGTCAGTTCAAATCCAAATTTACTTTTCAAAATTATCTTTTGTCATTCTTTTTAATATCAAAAGAACATTTGTTAAAGACATTTTCTGTGCAAGGTTACCAAACATCCCATAAAAAATGGATAATTTCAATGTTTAATGCTATTATTCGTCTCAGTCAAAAACAGTAATAGTATTAAATTGTTCTAGTTCTTTTGTAGTTCAATGTAACTGTGATATATACAATCTAGTTTCTTATTGTATTCGGCTCCTTTAAATTTTGGTTGGAGAATCACCTGACAAAGACATATCACACGTTTTCTTTAACTAATCTGTTGTTGAGAAGCCGCAGGAATTGGGCTCTTAAGATCTGCCAAACCGCGAATAAGAAAACAAAGAAGGATATTTTTTACTTCTGAGTGTGCAGAAGACAAATTAAAAGTGTTGTTTCATTTTGTTATATTTTCAACAAGATCAGTTTTTAAGAACTTTTGTCTGTAATTTTAAAATGCAGTTCCGTAAACATTAAACTCTTTAACAAATGGTAAAGAGTGTTGCAGCTGAAACTATTTAAGAGCTGTCTCACTTTATGGACAAAAAAATTGTTCAATTTTATCACTCAGGGAAGTTTGGTTTCAGACACACCAAAATTATTCTGAAACGAGAACTATGTTGTAAAAATTATCAAATGAAAACAGTTATAAGACATTTTTCTGTATTATTGATAAAATGCGCATGTTATTTTACTCGAAGATTAACAAAAGTTATAATATATTGAGAGTTTATTGGAATTCGTTATTTAAGACCTTTTTTGACATAGCAAACAAATAAATCAAGTTGATTGTTTTACACGGTGCTGCCATTTTTTTTCAATTTCTATATTTGCACTAAGGGTTTAAGAAATTCATGTTTCCTCCAGGTACCTGAATTTCATGTATTAAACTGTATATATATATATATAACACCTTTGGTTATAATAATTCGCTCCCGCTAGTACAGCGGTATGTCTACAGATTTACAACGCCAAAATCAGGGGTTTGCTTCCCCTCGTTGGGCTCAGTAGATAGCCTGATGTGGCTTTGCTATAAGAAAAACACACACACACATATACAATAATTCGAAATCTACTTCCCCTAACGATAACAAACCCATTATTTCTTTACGTCTCCACAAGATTCTTCATTTTTGTAATTTGTAATCCTTAAATTACAAATGATGTTCAAACGGTTAACGTCAAAGTAAGCTTACTAGTATAACTGAATATAGGCAACATTCAAAACCAACCATTCTTAAGTAGGCAGTGCTGCTTTATACCTAAATATATTTTTAGTTGCTCTGTGATATAATTCCACAACTGTTTATTTTGTATTTATAGTATTATCAACTACATCTCTAGAATTGTCTGAGAAACAAATTTTAAAGTTTAATTACTTGCATATAAGTATTTTGGGATTTACAAAATTTCATGTAAACAATTGTTTAAAAACTTATTATACATTTGTTTCACGTGAATTTGGAATGTTACATCCTTATGCGTACATAAGATAAATGACTGGGTTAGAGATTCCTGGAGTCCAGGAATCTGGCCTGTAGTTTTGAACTGAAGAGAAAAAAAAAAAACGGTCAAAGTAACACCTGTCACTTGAAGGGCATTGTCCGGTTTTTGAATAGAATAACGCGCTTGCAGCAGAAGGTAATGCGCGTTTTCAAAGGAATCATGAATTTCGAACATTTGTTTCCCAGACTGTTTGTTTTGTTTGTTTTGTTTTTTTAAATTTCGCACAAAGCTACTCGAGGGCTATCTGTGCTAGCCGTCCCTAATTTAGCAGTGTAAGACTAGAGGGAAGGCAGCTAGTCATCACCACCCACCGCCAACTCTTGGGCTACTCTTTTACCAACGAATAGTGGGATTGATCGTAACATTATAACGCCCCCACAGCTGGTTTCCCAGACTGACATAATAGCCACTGAATCACTCCTGGCCTTCGTTTTTAATGAGGTGTTTTGAGATGAACGATAGAAAACATTACGGTTTATATCATATAGGTATAGAAATGCATATATATAGTGTTAACACAAGTTGAAGTTTAGCGTAATCGAGAAGAGGTGGTTCATAGCTGATTTTCTGTTTTATTCTGAGAACACACAATGTTTGATATTAAGTTTCCTAAAAATGAAACATAAAACTAGATTACACTGTTATTTAAAAAAATACCAGTTTACTTTTGAATGTTTAAAGCACTTGCAGAAAGTATAAAATACAAATGTAATTAAATTAACGTATAAATATAATAATATAGTACTGAAAATATTCAGTCATTTTCAGTTCATTTTACGTGTACTGAAACACTAATAGTTTTTCGAACACAGGGTGAGTTTTATATATAATTACAGAATACTGTTTTGTAATTAATCTATTAAGAGAAATAATCAAAGAATTATAATACCGATGATGTTCTCAATGTATTTAAGTTTAAATGTACATAAACTTTTGAAAGAAATAGAAAGGAACGTTTAATGTTCTTTTCAATGTGACTAATGACAGTTTAAGTTGAAATATCTCATTACTTTCTAACGCTGTATGTGTGACTACGTGAAACCTTCCAAACAATCTTATCTTAACGTCAGTGTCCAGACTATTTGCGACTGACCTTTGTAATTCTTAAACTTCTGCTTCCAGATTGTACGCATCCAACTTGATATTAATGTTTTAACTTCTGACAATTCTGGAAGTTCTTTTATTTGAAATAATAGCCCTGACAATCAAAGTGTGTGTGTTGGTGATATCCATGTCTCCAAGCAGCTGTAGAAGAAAGTTTTACATTTGATCACGTATTGTCACAAATAACTGCATATGCGTATTGAAGCTTGGCATCAGATACGGTTTTGTTAATTTTATGAATTTATAAAGAAATGACATCTAGAAATTTGTTTGTGTGCTTCATGACAGTGGTCAGTCTGAAAGTTGTGGTATTTTAATTGTCAGTAAAAGTAAATCGTTCATTTATTTTATTTAACTCTAGAACAATTATTGGTTACTTATGATTTGTAAGACATTACATGTCCTACAAAACATTGGCTGAAAGAAGGTACAGATAGTTTTAAAATGTATTCCATACTTTCACAAGTTTTGTATGCAGTTAAAGGTGATAAATAGCTACATACATAACGTACAAAGTCAGTCAGTCATTTATATAAGAGATAACGAGTTTTAACATCATTAAATGTAGACATACTGTTACAGTATATTTGTCAAAATCCTTGTTTGTTTGTTTGTTTTTGAATTTCGCCCAAAGCTACTCGAGGGCTGTCTACGCTAGCCGTCCTTAATTTAGCAGTGTAAGACTAGAGGGAAGGCAGCTAGTCATCACCACCCACTGCCAACTCTTGGACTACTCAGTTTACAAGTCGCACGCCTTAACCCACCTGGTCATGCCTGGCTGGGTCGTCACCATCCTACGATAATAATAATGATTAGGTAAGAATACGAGAATGTCCACCTTTGTAAAACATGTAAAATGTTTCATTACAAATTAGTAAACGCGTTTTAGTTTATATACGTTTTATTGACGATGTAAATTGTTTTATAAAGTAAAAGTTTTAATTACAGTATGACATTTTTTATTTGAGGGCGATTTAAATCTACAGAGAGGTATTGTGTGCAGGGCAAAATGTATATAATTGTGATAATGTTACGTTAAATACTGTTTGTGATATTATATTGTATCACTGAAAATCTTTAAACACTTGGTTGACAGTTAGAAGAGCAAGTTTTAATTAATATATCGTCCTCTTAGTGCAGCGGTAAGTCTACGCAGTTGCAACGCTAAAATCAGGGGTTCGATTCCCCTTGGTGGGCTCAGCAGATAGCCCAATGTGGCGTTGCTATAAGAAAACACACTCCTCTTAAAACGTATAAATGGTAAGGAAATTCAATGTCCATTTTCAGGACTCTGTCCTTGTAAAACATGAAATAAAGTAACGTGTGTAAATTATTTTGTTGTATAAAGTCAAATTAGTAAAAATGCTATTGCATGATAAATTATATTGCTCTTTTTAAACATATAGTCATGTATTGTATGTGTCAGATATGAGTAAGATATGGTTCTTTTAGGACAAAAAATGCTATTAACTCATGAATTATCGTTAAGCGTCCGTTTATGAACAATTAATTGTAAATGAATTAGTGTTATGCATCCTGTTTCGGATGATTTTATTAATTAATTATCGACAAGATGATATATTTATTGTATGAGTCTCATGGCGGCTTCGTAACGCGTCCCTAATAACCCCTTTCTGACAACAAATTTTAGAAATATAACAAAAATTATCTATCTTGACATCGGTGTGCAGATTGTATGTGTGTGTGTGTGATATTTTATAATAGTCTTTAGATAGTTTCAATATTTCATGAAATATTTATACAAAATGGATGGATAAACAATAAGTCATTCATTTATTATATTTAATTGTAGCAAAATGAACTAGCCTCAATAAAATATTGGATGATATGCATGGTATATTACATGTCTTATTGACTTGTTATAGTGGTTTGGTTTGTCTTAAATTTCTCGCAAAGCGGCACGAGGGCTATCTGCGCTAGCTATCCTTAATTTAGCAGTGTAAGACTAGAGGGAAGGTAGCTAGTCATCACCACCCACTGCTAACTCTTGGACTACTCTTTCATCAACGAATAGTGTGATTGACCGTCACATTATAATGCTCCCACGGCTTAGAGGGCGAGCATGTTTGGTGTCACGGGGATTCGAACCTACGACCCTGTGATTACGAGTCGAGTGCCTTAACCACCTGGTAATGCTGGGCCATTGTGAAAGTGAAACAGCGTGTGTCCTACGGAACACTGTCTGAAGGAAGCAATGTGTGTGTGGACAGCATTGTATACAGTATTAACGTTGTCAACATGCGTCCAAGAAAAGTCAGTTACGTATTTCTTCAAAGATTTATGAGAAAATACCAAGCGTTGTTATTCTATAGCAGTAATTAAACACATTTATTAGGAAGTAAAAAAATTATCCTTTTCTGTGCTTGTCAAAAACTTTCACTGAGTTAAATTTATAATTTAATTAAGGTATTTTATGTTTCTCAATAAAATCAGCAATATATATTTATAATTTAACGTTTTATATTATCTATGTTTTAATATCTTTACTTCAAAAGAAACCTTAGAGAAAATCTCTTACAGTAGTGTTTTATTCTCTTATCATCCGCAAATTCACCGAATATTAAATTTGTGTTTTTGTAGTTTTTTCCAGTTCCTGAATCAAGCTAACTATCCTTGTAAAAGAAGAATATATAATAATTGTTCTGGTCACACATTCGTCTTTCAAGTTATGTAAAGATGTCTCTAAAGTCTTGACAGATGCCAAGCCAACTTTTTACCAATGAGTTGTGATTTTTTTAGCCAATTATACTCAGTTGAGTTAGATGTTTATGACTAATGGATAAAACATGTTTTGAAGTACGTCCTTTTAAATGTGGCCTGGCATGGCCAGGTTGTTAAGATACTTGACTCGTAATTTGAGGGTCATGGGTTTGAATCCTCGTCACACCAAACATGCTCACCCTTTCAGCCGTGGGAACGTTATAATGTGGCAGTTAATCCCACTATTCATTGGCAAAAGAATTACCAGTGGGTGGTGATGATTAGCTGCCTTCCCTCTAGTTTTACGCTGCATAATTAGGGACAGCTAACGCAGATAGCCCTCGTGTATCTCTGCGCGAAACTAAAAAAACAAACATTTTTTTAAATTATTGTATCAAGTGCTAATGATATTTAAAGTTTATCTGTGTGTTAATTTTAAACATTTTATAGTAATGTGCGATAGAATATATGATGTACGTTGACGATAACAATTTAGTTAGTAATATCATTGATAAAGTGAATATACATATATATATTTAACTTAATTAAAAAAACAAAAACTTTTATTATTCTCCTTGGATGTTCTAGATGTTTTAAATTTTGATACCTATATTTTGGGAAAAAGTATTTTTATACTCATGTTGCTTTATTAATTACTCGAGAAGCTAATTGGGTACACTAGCGTCAACTTAAGAGTTAAATTGCAGCAATATGTATTAAAACATTAAGTGTGACTTGAACTTGTCAGCAGTAAAAAAACGTATATCATGTAAATTACATGCTCTGCTGATACTTTTACCGTTCATTGTATAATGAAATCTCACAAGTATTAGAAAATTATTCCAAGTTGATTGTTGTAAAGTATGGTTGCTCGTGGTTTTGTCGTAAAATGTTTTCATGCAAACATGTTCTTAATGAATGTATCTTTATTATGTAGATAGCAGTGTAAAATCTTTATTGTGAGAAAGTTAGTAAAGTGTTAATCTGATGCTGAGCCCTGAATAGGTGAATCTGTATTCCACAGCAGAGAGTACAGCTAATGAAGGATTCCATTAGGGATGATTAGGCTTTTAAGCCTCAGATTCTCTGATGGAGAAGAAAAAAATCGTTAACATTTATATATACCCATTAAACTATTGGTCTGCTTTATAATACTGAATAATGAATTCGACGAAATATTATAACATTATTCACATACCTAAACTGAGTTAGGTTGCTATGTAATGAAATAAAACGGACTTGAAACCCCACGAATAAAATATGTTATCCTTCATAAAGTATCGAAACGTTCGGACATTTTCCATTTAAACTTTATTAAGTAATGAACTAAATGCTATTTAATTATTTAGAGCATTGAATTTTAGGTTAGAAACAGTTAAATAAATAGTATTAAGCAAATAGAAATAAATATAGCAGATAAAATTGTCAGATATACCGTATTAAACTGCCTCCTTATAACTGTGACCAGAATTTCAAGGGATTGTATTGAGAAACTGTTCCAAGAACTTTAGAAAGTAAAAATCTCATACTTCATCCATAAATTCTCAAAAGCATGGTTACTCACAAACAGAATTATTTTAAAATGAGAATGCATAGTAGGAAAATATGTATAATGTCATAAATTAACATTGTTTATTCTTTCAAACTTTCATAATACGAGCAAAAATATTTATTGGGGAGCACATATTTTTATAATGTTCTGAAGAAATGAACATTGGATTATTATTGGAGAGTTATCTCGGTCATGTGATAGGTCAGGCTATATTGATGATGATGAATGTGACATCAGAAGTTAAGCGAATCCTACGTCATTATTACTCCATACGTGCGGTTGTGCAGCATTTGTTTTGGATTTGATTTTTTACACAAACTGCACATAAAATTAACCTCAATGAATAAAGAATTATTTTATAAACACACTAGTAGTATACCCGGTGTTTCACTGAGGAAAATAATTATAAACAACTTGAGATGTTTTGATTAAATCGACCATATTGATCGTGAAAATGAAAATTATTTGTTTACCTAACTATAGCCCGCAGCTAGTACAGTTGTAAGTCTACGGATTTACAATGCTAAAATCAGCGGTTTAGTCCTCTCGGTAGTCTCAGTAGGTAGCGCGAAGTGGCTTTGCTATAAGAAAAAATACATACCTAATTAAATATTTTGATGTAAGCTAATTAAAATAACAATGTGCAAAAAATAAAAATTGGGTAAAGCTGTTATTCAAAGCAAAACCCTGCCCTCCCCCGCTAGTACCGCGGTAATTCTAGGGATTTACGACGCTAAAATCAGGGTTCGATTCCCCTCGGTGGGATCCGCAGATAGCCCACTGTGGCTTTTCTATAAAAAAAAACACAAAACCATGTAGGTTGCACTTTCATGTGCTTTGCATTACATTTCAAGTTTACCAACCAAAAGTCCTTACCTTTTGATGTCCTGATTTTTGCTATGTAGTCAAATGTTGTTTGCAGCGTATCCTGACTTTACTATCATTCCATTTATTTAAGAATTTATTTATTCGTTTCTCGTTGCAACACGTCGTAAATAAAAAACGACAGATACTAAAGGATTTTGTAAAAGACATCGCATAGCTGATTCTTGCAAGTACACGTAAGCTATCAAAAGATGTGACTGAGGCAAGCGTATCACTTGAGGGAGTATGCTCGCATATCCGAGAAAAAGCACCAGTCTTTTTCAGTTATGGGGAGTTGGAAAGTGGGCATGCATGTGTAGAAGAAATTGAGAGGGAGGAAAAGGCACATATACAAGTTTCACGAAGTTTTAAAATCGTTTTAATACATAATTGATTATGGAAAGAATTGTTAGGAAAAGCCTCACAAAGAGAAAAAATGTAAATAATAACCATTTTGATCACAGATTACCAAAAATTCCGTCCTTTTCAATTTGAGACCAAACTGATCGTTCGTAAAAAATTGCTATATTGACCACTTTGGTCTCAGTTATTCATCGGATACATATTTCACGCAAAATGTTGTAATTTTATCTCAAGTTTTAAGTTAGTAGCATTAAAGATGCTATGTATTTAAATAATCCAAATAACTCTATTAATAGGTGAAACAAACTAGTTACTATGTATTTTAGATACGAGTTTACGTTTGAACCAACAACAACAAAGGAATGATTTGTTTTAGTCTTTAAAACTAGTAAGTTTTTTTTTTTCATTTACACTTATTTCCAGTCTATTTGAATCCACAGAGGCACAATAATACGTTTGCAGACTTACAACCAAAAATCGGATTTCGATACCCATAATGTGCTGAGCACAGATAGCCCATTGTGCAGTTTTCTGCTTAAATCCTCACAAACAAACAAGCCTATTTAAAAGCAAGAATGTTGCTTTTGTAAGACATATTAAATAATTTTTTTTGTCTATTTCAACATTGATTGTTTTTTAAAAGCACATTCAGTTTCAAAGCAATAATAGCTAGTAATATCACATCTGTGAGGTCTCTTGTTGGGCCAACGATATATTTATGGACTTGAAAATGTCAATCTGACTTTACACTGAAACACATCTATAAGATCACCGTGTGAGGGAACACTGTGTAATGTTTATCCTGTTTTTTTTTTTTTTATGATACTGTATATAAACATTTCACAGATTGAACTATATAAGAGCATCACGAAATTAATTTTCTTAAACAGTTTTCAAAGAAGAAAGAGAACAAGAGTGGAATTATTGTTACAATCACACAATAAATTCCTTGGTAAATATAAATATGTACCATAAGATCTGTTTCATGAAAACGTGTTTGTTTCGTATGTTCTTGTCTCAGAATAGTTGCTTTACTTTTTCGACATTTGCTAGAAATAAGATATAAGTGAATGCTTTGGACAAGCACAAGTTTCACGTAGGACCGATTAAATTTTATTAAAGAGATTTTACTTTAAATTATGTATGTATTTAAAAGCCATTTTAAGTTGTTTTAAAGGAAGATCTATCACTTTAAATTTATAAACATTCAAGTACATACACATATATGTATACATATAGTTCTCTAACCACATACTATTTTTAACTTTTATAAATAGAGTCATTCCTCAGTTGAAACATCAACTAAAACTTAACTATTGCCATTTTTAAGTCAACAGTTATGTTATTAACTGATACTTGAAATAATAGAAGACTTTGATAAACTCTTTAGTCTTTTCTCTAACTTGTCTTGATATGCATCGTTCCTTCTATAGTTGATTTTTCTCAAATAAATCTATAGAATATGGTACTTGGTTAAATTTATTTTTTAACTCTGTCAGTAGTAATCAATATTTTTCTGTTTAAAACAGAGAATCAATTTTGGAAACACGAAGTTATGATAATAAAAAAAATTAATGTTGATTTACAATATTCCTAAGATATCATAAATCAATTTCTCGTCTTAATGTCCGCGATGGTTTCTATGGAAAGAGAATTGATGCCATCAGGCTTTTATACCGTATTTAATATAAAATTATGCCAAACCAAGAGGAATTCAATTGAAATCATGATTTTAACGTCGTATGTCTGAATACTTACCATTAACTCTCTGAGGGATTCCTTTACATTATATGTTTTCAGTTTTATATTTATGGTAAGTGTGCGTTTTCTTATAGCAAAGGTACAACGGCTATCTGCTGAGTCCACCGAGGGTAATCGAACCCCTAATTTTAGCGTTGTAAACCCGTAGATTTACCACTGTACCAGAGAGGGACTTTATGGTAAGTCGCAAGTGAAAACTGTTAACTATGAGAATAACAATGAAATCGTGTGATGAGGTTTGATAAACTTATTATTTCAAGAATTCAAACTGATTGAAGACAGTATAAAATAAGAAGCAGTTTCATGTTCAATTTAGTTTCGATTTAGGTTTGTATTGTAACATGTAAAATACGTTAATATTTTGTCTGAAAGTCTGAAAATGGCAGCACCGTATGCAATGACCCGAATTTCCCGAAATGAAATACAAACTTTCCGTTCTGGTGTGGTTGGAGTATAAAATATGTAATAAAACAAAAAAAAAAGTAAATTCTTAAAAATTAGATAAGTAAGATAGTAAGATTGTAAAAATAGATAGTAAGCAAATGAATCTAGAACTACAATTACCGTTTGTCTTCTGTACCTTTGTATTATTTTATAATTGTTCATTTTATATTTGTTTTGTCTTTTCTCTTCTGGTTCAGTTACGCAAACAAGTTGTAGGACAGTTTTAGTATATGCAATCAAATATTACACAAAAGCTTACATTAAATGAAGAGCATTATGTTTAAATCATGTATAGATTAAACTAAAGAAGAAAAGGTTAAAGTTGTTGCATGTGTTTAGCCGGATGTGCAATGTAAGAAACATGGAAAATGCACTTCAACCTAATACTTTCGAAAATCATGTGAGTTCAAAACGTTAACTAGAAACAACGGGCAAAAAAAGTTGAGTGATGGATGAAAATTGAAGCTCTCGTAACGTCCCAGTGATTTAAAAATAAAAAGGTTCTTTACAAGTCATTCGTTGCTTAACTGTCTAATAATTGTGTAATTTTTCTCTAACATTTATCCATCATTTTAAATGTAGACAAATCTCTTAAACTATATGGGAATAAGACAAGAATAGAATAATCGTACATCTTGTACTATGACTGGAGTTTGTAGAGCTAACAGTATCAAAATATTTCTTCAAATTTCCAATAATTGGCGTCTATATTTTCCATAGGCTAGTTTCAAGATAAAAAAAAAGATGCAAAATATTACATAAATAATGTAAATAGCGAAGTTAATATTACGCAATTTTTAAAGAATGCCCAGTTATAAAACTCAAACATAAAAACATGTATTTACTCCATGTTCCAACATGATGTAATAGCTATTTCTTTACCGCTTTATATACTTTTATAACATTATTTTTAGTAACGGATTATTTTAACTTATCTGATGAAAATAATTTTATGTGAATTACACGTAAAAATATCAAACTACGTTATATCTTCCTTTTCTATGTCTACAAACTTAAACATAGCAGTAATTTTAGGTTATAAAACAGCCTACCTAAATGTATCACATCAATATAAAAATAGTTGTGTTATTCAAAGTTTTTGTTTTTAAGCAGATAGCCACACAATGGGTTGTATGTGCTGTTCCAGCTATGGATATCGAAACCCGATATTTAACATGACAAGTTTTCAGAATTCCCGCTTAGCCACTGGGACTATAGGAAGAAACTCAATATGCATAATAACTAACACAGATTTTAATACTTCATTCAAACACACTGATTGGTTTACTCTGTCGGCTAGAAACAATTTGCTATCTTATTCATTATATTTTCCAAACCTCGAACTTACTAGAAGCATTGACGTCAAATTTTCAGAACACTCTAGACCAATGTTATACCAAATCTCTCGATCATAACGTATAATTATTTTTCACATCACTCTCTAGGAAAGAAAGATATTAGAATATTGAGCTATACTTAAAGATTACCGTAGTACAAAGTACAACAGCTTCATTTT
Organism: Tachypleus tridentatus; assembly: GCF_004210375.1. Taxonomy (NCBI): domain Eukaryota; kingdom Metazoa; phylum Arthropoda; class Merostomata; order Xiphosura; family Limulidae; genus Tachypleus; species Tachypleus tridentatus. Next base: position 96,357,721 of record NC_134828.1, read on the forward strand.
CAACCTACAAAATAATAAAACAAACTAAAAAACAAATCAGTTTAAGAATCAAATATACTAAATTCAATTTGACAGATGATTTCGAAACAGCTCATGCTTTACCTTTAAGTAAGTGCAGTTTTGGGTTTTATGTTTATGGTAAATGGGAAACGGAAAGTGTTATGTGTTAACAATGAGGATAAGAATGAAGGTTTGATAAACTTATCATTTAAATAATTCAAATTGGTTGAAAACGGTATAAGATAAGAAACAAATTTTGAAATTAATGATTTCGAGATTACTTATTCATTAGATTTAAATCATAATCAAGAAGTAAACATAAGTGAAATTTAACTCTGTGCGATGAAGGCCGAAAGGTAAAAAAATAAAATTTCAGGGACCTGCGGAAATTCAAATGAGAGCTTAAGTATTTAATGTTTAACACAAAAGTATTTTATAAAATAAATTAATTATTTTATTGAAAAATAGCTTCACTAAAAGAATTACCAAATACGAAGTGTGGATGTGAAAATTCTTTCAAAAAAGGTATAAAAATAAAAATATAGTTTGGTATGAATATTGTTTTATGGATAAAAATATTTGTTTATATTGGTCAACATGTTATTATTTTACATGAAATTTGTTTCATAACGTTGGAGATAAATAAATAATATTTTGTCAAATTTGCTTACAAACTTAGACCCACGTACAAGCCATTTTACAATTAGTGACTTTATTCTCGAAAACTACAGAATTACAAGACTAAAAGCAGCGGTTCAATTTTCCTTTGTGGGCTCAGCAGATAGCCCGATGTGGCTTTGCTATAAAAAAAACACACACACATTCAAAAACTAACTTCCTATCAGAAATAATTATTTTAGTAGGCCAAAACATTTTTTAAGTAAAATAATTCTTTTTTAATACTTTCCTGAAAATTTTCACAGAAATGAGACTGATTTAGTTTGATTGTCCATGTTATAAGCTAAAATGTTCAGTATTTTTATGTCAAATTAGTAATAAGTATTGATATCAATGTCGGAAAAAATAATCATATTTGAATTATATAACAATTTATCACTGCTGTTCAGCAGTAAAACAGTGTAACCGGGATATGGGTTTCATTTATAAATGTTGAGGGACAAAGGAAATGAATAAAAGTTGCTTACTTGTTTTATCTAAAGCGTGAGTTTTCTTGTAGTAAAGCCACATCGGGCTATCTGCTAAGTCCACCGAGGGGAATCGAACCCTTGATTTTAGCGTTATAAATCCGTAGACTTAATGCTGTACTTTATATAAAGTGACCTTATAAATTATATTATATTACTTGGAGGAAAAGAAATAAGATTCACAAAAGACAACAAATTTTAACAGGACAAATGTGATCCATTTAACTTTCTTAATACTGAAATTTCCATCAGTAGCCTCATAATGAGGTAGAGGATTTATATGCAAAAATAGATTTTCGAAATATATATAAAATATTCAAGCCAAAACAAAATACGTTGCTTTAAAAATTAGACATTAGATATACATATGTATGTATGTTTTTCATATAGCAAAGCCACAAACGACTATCTGCTCAGCCCATCGAGAGGAATCGAACCCCTGATTTTAGCGTTGAAAATCCTAGATATACATATTTTTTTTTGCTTAGAACTAAGCTTCTAAACTCAAACACATGCCAGAATTTTTTTCAAACATTATTTTTGATTTAGAACTAAAGATGCGCACCAATCAACCAATCATTTCTGTTTATTAGTAACAAAATCTCGTCTAACAGTTGTTAGAAATTTAAATGAATTTACTTGATCAATCACTTTATGAATTTACTTGTCAACTTTTTACCAAAACCATCTGCAAACAATCTTGTAACAATAGAAAATATATTTACCTTTATCTTGGATAGAAACCTGTGCCTGATTTTCCTCCTCTATACGGAATGATGAAAGATTTAACTGGTAACGTAGAAAACATCAATCATCCTTCACTTACAAAGAGTTGAAACATATGTCAGTGTATTTGAAAGATGAAATAGGAGCATTTTATTTTTTACACTAAGTAGCCTTTAAAAACAAATAAGAAAAAATTACGAAAAATATTTAACATAGAAAACATAATATGAATTTCAACGGCAATAAATATAAATTTGAACAACTTGAGTGTTTACGTATTATTCTTCACGACATTGACGTTTTATACGTAATTTTAACGAAAGGTATACTCTTAAAAATAACATAAAACTACTTTAATTAGTGTTAGGGTCAACAAACTGAAATACGATATTTTTTTTATTATTTTCACAAGGTGTGTAAACTTTAACGATATTCACAGAGAAGAATACGTAGTTGAAAATTTCATCCTGTTGTTAAACACATATGGTGTTTCTTACTTTCTAACATATGTGGCTAACTTTGAAATACTCCTCATTTAAGTCAGTATTTTATTATATATATTTTATTTCACACAACATATATACCATATGATATTTATATAACCTCACTAAATATTACTGAAAATAGCAATGACTTGGATATATAAAAACGTTATTACGTCATACACTGTTTCTCATACCTTGTAATGGTACAACTTACCAATCATGCGATACAGACAAAACGATTAATGTTCCAGTTAACCTATAAGCTTGACTATCAAAAAGCTATAACATTATTTACAAATCTTAATTACAAACTTAAAATGCAGTGGAAAATTAGAACAAAACTAGCTTATGCACTTCTGTTAAAAACGTAAAATATGTTGGTCATGGAAAGCAAAATTCACACGATTTTCTAATAGCTTTATGTAGGAAAAGGAAAGGAGAGATTAATTTCGGTGATGAATGTTCCAAGAAACATAATATCGATGATAAAGAGTTCATTGTAGAAGTGTTAGATTTATAAAGTTGTATATCAGCAGAATTTTGGGAAATAAACTAAAATTGTTTGTTTATTGTGTTACCCTCCTTTTTATTACAAACTTGTCTGAAGTTATTATGGAAAGAAAAACATCTATATACTAGTGTTTAAATCCAATAGTATGAAACAAGAAGTACATAAATAACAAGATTCAACTCCTTAAGCCCTCAGCATTTTTGGGTGGAAGTTGTTGTTTGTAGTTTAGTGCGAAGCGACAAAAATGGCCTTCTGTGTTCTATCCACCAAGATACCGAAACGCAGTTTCTAGCGTTTTAAGTTCCCAAACATACCGCTGTGCCACAATAATGTTATTGTTCTTTAATAATGCATGTAAAGTTCATTTTATATTATTAACAGAAGTTTATCTTCCGATTCTCTTACTGTTGGATCTTTCAGCAAAATCTCGATTATTTCATTTCAGTATTTCACCAATTTATCTCACCAGTTTTTTTGCAACTGAAATAAGCCAACAGTATTAGGAAATAGTACAATAGAGTTTGTAATACTTTGTTTTTCCACTTGAGGGAGGTAATTCTTCATTGTCATCGTCCTTAACGATTTTTCTTTTGTGGAAATGCTTGAAATTTGTGAAAGACTGTTAAAATGTCCTTTGTTACTCGTGTTTTAGTTTATCAAGAACGTCAAGTTGATAGAGGTCGTCTTGTTTATATCTTTCGCTTACTCACAATTGCCGAAAATTCAAAACCTTCAGTACTTTTGTCCACCCAATTTCGGTAAACGTTTTTCACCCCAAGGTCTGTCTTAAGTTTTACATTATCTACGACATGCATTCTTTCTTAGTACAAATTACCTCTCAAGCATTTCCTGGTTTGCTTCGAACGTACGGATTTGTCGTTAGAAACATCTATTTTTCAACACTTCGTAAAAAACTTCAAGATTGAAACATGACTGAGCACTGGAGAAAGTTTTTAATTTCCTCAGCTGTACTAGTATAAAATCCTCTATTAAACAACTTCATTATTCTAATAATTTCATAATGCAGATGAAACGATACAGACATCAACAGATAAATATTTATTACATGTGTAAAAATTAATAAATCTTACAATTAGAAAAAAATCTTTAATTTACCACCTGAACTCAAAAATATTCATTAAAGATGTTATATTTTGAGGTAATTTTGAAATCTAAAATTTATGAGTTTAATAGGGTCTTCACGTCCCTTGGTAAAATTCTAGCCTTTTCACTGGAAAGTAAATTTTAAAAATTAAAATTAAGACAGACTTTTCTCGTCCAACTATTTATTCCAGCCTTAAATTAAAAAGCAAATGTTTATGCTACCTTCGCACGGTCAAATACTTACCATTTTAATCATTTTCAGAAGAAACCGGATTAGAAAAGATAAGAGTTTCATACTTTTACGCCAGGGATTTCTTACTTTACACAACACACCAGAGACAACAAATGAACATAAATAGACTTAAGAACATTATATCAGAGTCTTTTCTTTATAATGAAACACATTCTGACTTTTAACGACGTGTTATAAAACTACTGTTGCTGTTAAAATAAATATAAACAATAAAGTATTCAAATCACTATTATCTTCGTATTCTATTTATTTTATACGAAAAAATCCAAAATGTTCCAACTTATTTTAAAATCAGTTGCTGTTAGTTAATATCTAAAGAAAGATGGAACAATTCTGATTACATATTTTAAAAAAATCCACAGACTTGTAGTTTTATGTTTGTTTTTTTTCGTTACCGCACTCCACTTCCAAAACTGTTGAAGTTGTTAGCCCTAAGCATTAAGCCACAGTCTTGTAAATACTAGCGAAGAATAAGTGACTGATTAAATAGCGTATTTCTTCCAAGTTCCTTTACTGTTAAATTCAGAGAACGAATATTATAGCCTGGAAGTATAGATACGTTTTAAAGAATATTAAATATGAATATATGAAATAAAACTATTTAAAAAAAGAAAAAGCGCGATTTTTACGGGGAAACTAACAAGGGACAAACTTCTTACCTTTTGTAAGTGTAATTGTTTAAGCATGGTATTGATATTAAATATATCCACCAATAATATATATACTTAAGCATTTAGCAGAAAATCGTAATAGCTTTAGTTTTTCAAAATACTTCGGGTAAGTCCAATAAAGGATGGTAAAATCTTAAAGCATTGTTCCTTCTCCAATATAAATGATCGTAAAAAGAAATTACGACATAAAATGCCCGGAGACCATTCAATAATCGAAGTACCTTTTGTTTCAAACGTAGGGATGATAAATTTAAAAACCTTTTTTTTTACAAATTAATGACCATATTATAAAAGAAACGGTTAATAATTTTTCATTAATAAATATGCATTCCGCTGGCACAGTGGTATGTTCGTGAGCTTATACTTCAAGAAAATGGATTTCGATACCTTAAGGGGGCAGAACACAGATAGCACATGGATAGCATTTTATTTCACAACAGGTAAATAAATATATCTTTTAGAGAAACAAACATTGAGCTGTGATGGAGTTAGTAGTAAAGTCTTTCGAATAAAATACTCCTCAACCTACATAGAATAGCCCAGTGTAGAGAACTTGTGGTACTAACTCACTGATATCTAGCATATAAAACTCACTATATGCATACATAAATATTTATATATACATTTAGAGATAGATAGAACCATTGAGCCATAACAAACTTTGAAATATCCAGCATGTTGATATTTATGCATAACTGTTATTAAAAGTAAAGTATTACAAGTCACGTGTTAATTTTGCATATAAACGATAATATTAAAGGTTAATGATCCACTTGCATGTAGCTTCTAACAAAAGTAAATAAATGTGAGATTTTTAGGTCGATAAATTGCATCAATGCTACTTTTAAAAGCTATTTTAACAGGATTAATTGAGTATGGTGACCATGGATTCATGCGAATTATACATTAAAATGCATATATAGGATTCAGCAAATTTAATAACTTTTTCACCATTGAAACATCTATACCTACTCAACATACTTTTATTTATTATAAATCCTAAACTAGCTCTTAGTCGAGTCAAACAAAGCGAAGACGTTGAATTTACACTTAAACTCGTATAAATAATGCCATTTATCATTCCACTTCCTTTTCACTACACAACTTTCAAACAAAAGAAACTGCACGCGTGATTCTTCGTCGCATTGATTTCACTCTTTTGCCTAATGACTGGATGCAACGTACAAAGAAGAAGTGATAACAGTTAATGATATATTCTAAATTCCGTTGCACAAAGTCATCGAGAAATGTTGAATACTTGTGAACGCTGCCTGAAAATCGCAGTCTATCTTATGTTGTTCTGATAAGATTTGGTTTGTTTTGAAATGGTAATTAAAAAGCAATTTTCCGATTTCACTTGATTTTAGTTTATATCGAGACAGAGTTTAAGAAATAGATTTTAAAATAAATATTGTACTATGTTGTTAAATAAAAATATCATTTCTGTTCCTGTTCTAAGGGAGTTTTACCTGAATGATTTATTTTAGTTCTCAGTTGCCTTAACTTTAAAATAAAGAACCTATCGTTTTGCATAAAGTTACCAATAATCAATGTTAATTAAAAAAAAAAAACGTGGAATACATTATCATTCAGAACGTTTTTAAAATTTATCATGCAGGATACTTACTGAATAATTTGCTATTAGATTGCTCAAAAAACAATGACAGATTTTTATATTAAAATGTTTGTCATTTATAGGAGTAAGAAACCTGTCTTTTACGACTTCATATATACCATTGAAAAACTAGTTTTCTTCTATTTATTAGTGCTTTTATTTCCAATATTTCAGACCTTTACAATTCATGATGGAAAACAAGTTACGCATAATGTTTTGCATGAATCCAAACTTAATCATAATACATCTCAAACAGCTAACAATATAAACTAAGGATGAGGTGAAACACCTCTGAACGTACAGTACAGCGTTGGTTCCAAAAGTTTCGTAATGGAGATGCGAGTCTTGAAGATAAAGGGAGCAGAGAACACACTTCTACTGTTGAAAACGATTAACTGAGAGCATTAGTGGATTGTTTGTTTGTTTGTTTTGGAATTTCGCACAAAGTTACTCGAGGGCTATCTGTGCTAGCCGTCCCTAATTTAGCAGTGTAAGACTAGAGGGAAGGCAGCTAGTCATCACCACCCACCGCCAACTCTTGGGCTACTCTTTTACCAACGAATAGTAGGACCGACCGTAACATTATAACGCCCCCACGGCTGGGAGGGCGAGCATGTTGGGCGCGAACCCGCGACCCTCAGATTACGAAGCGCACGCCTCAACGCGCTAGGCCATGCCAGGCCTGCATTAGTGGAAAGAAACACATCAAACTGTTTGAGAAATAGCACAAGAATTAAATGTTTGTATTTTCACAATTTCGGACCACTTCGAGCGAACTGGAAAAGCAAAAAGCTTGATAAGTGGGTTGCTCTATTCTGATTTTGCGCAAAAGAAATGACCCATTTCTTGAATGAATTGTCACCTACAATGACAAGTGGATACTTTACAACAACAGAAAGCGATCTGCTAATGGCTCAACTGTAACAAAGAAACTCCAAAACACTTCCTAAAGTCGATGTTGCAGCAACAAAAGATTGTGGTCACTGTACAGGTGGCCCGTAAGTCCCTACCCATCCATATGTTATAAGGTTATATTCAATTACGCATTTATTATAAATTTGTTTCTTTTTTTCAAATAAATATGGTCGATGAAGCCCATTTACACTTGAAGAGCGTATGATGACAAGTACGTTGGTACATGAGCGCAAGAATACTGGTGACACCCTGGATACATAAGATAAATGAATGGGTAGGGACTTAAGGGCCACCCTGTATGGTGGTCTGCGGCCGGTATTTTCCATTACAGCTTGCTCATCCAAACCAAAATGTCACTGCGGAAGTTTACTGTCAAGAATTGGAAGTTACGCTCAGAAATATGCGTAAAAAAATGTTAGCATTAGTCAATCAAAGAGGGCCAATCTTACTTCATTATAATGCTCAGCCACACGTTGCTCAAAAAACGCTCTAGAAGCTTAATAAATTGTACTATGAAACAATGCCTCATCCTCCTTATTCCCTAGACCTGTCGCCCACCGATACAGGACAAAAGATTCAACAGTAAAGCACTGGCAGAGATTGGCTTTAAATAATTTTTGAGTTCTAGGACTTCAGGGTTTTATCGTCATGACATGAATAATTTTGCTTCTCGTTTGCAAAAGTGTGTAGATTCACTAGGTTACTATTTCAATTAATAAAGTTGTCTTTGAATTTTTTTTATTTCTTACTAAAGTTAAAATTTAAAATCCACCATCATTTTTCGAACAACCTAATATAATCAATACCTAGTAATGTTGGTATCATTTAGGTCCGATATATAAGAAACGTTTATGCTTTAAGGCCTGGATGAGTTCGATAAACTAGTATAATTTCCAGGCTAGGTGTATGAATCTGAATATTCACGGCTCGTGAGCCGTTGCCTTAAAATCTCGATCCACACTTTCAGGCCGTAGGTGGCTTATAAATGAAACGGTTGAAGTGTTTTGTTTGGAATTTCGCACAAAGCTACTCGAGGGCTATCTGTGCTAGCCGTCCCTAATTTAGCAGTGTAAGACTAGAGGGAAGGCAGCTAGTCATCACCACCCACCGCCAACTCTTGGGCTACTCTTTTACCAACAAAAAGTGGGATTGACCGTCACATTATAACGCCCCAACGGCTGGGAGAGCGAGCATGTTTGGCGCGAACCCGCGACCCTAAGATTACGAAGCGCACGCTTTAACGCGCTATGCCATGCCAGGCCCCCGGTTGAAGTGAACGGTAGTTTTGAACGTGTTAACGCATATGCAGACATGCTTAACACATGGTGAATTTCAGACAATTGGATGCTGTTGCTACCGAGAAATTTATAGGTGAAGTAAAATATATCAGAGTGATTTCCACGAAAACATATTTAAGTAACGGAAATTTTAAACGATTTAGCGTCAAAATACACAACATTTTAAAAAAGGGAAATTTCTCTGTTCTTTAATGAACATGATAAACTTGTACAACAAAGCATCTAGGAGAGGAATAGATTTTAAAGTTATTTTCAAACATACTCAAGAATAATATTATCATTAAAAAAAAGTCTGTTGCCAAGAAAAGTGATCATGTTGCTAAGCAAAGTGGTCCTATAATCTAAAAATGCATTGCTATGGAGCTAACCATATCTTTCGGTAAAGTAATAAACAGGTATTTGAGTTGATAAAGGAGGTTAACATGCCTTAAATCAAACTTCGAGAATAATGGCTGTTTTTATGATAGAGATACGTTAAATACAATAATAAAGGGTCTTTCATTTCAATCAACGTTTCGCCATTGCTGCTTCTTCGGAGCTAGTGGTACATTTATTCTTGCACTACGAAACTGGATGAAGTGGCTACTTCGGAAAGTTGGCTGAAGTAAAAAGTTAATATTAATTATATGAAATATTAAAGTTCTTTTATTTTCTGATTTTATTGTCAAAATACTTAAATCCTTCCAGCATGCACTACAAACTTTGAAAAAAGCAACCAATTTTTTCTGTTTCTATCTCACAAACAAAATCAATCTGAAATTCCCCAAACTAGATAATTAACAAATCATTACATTTTGTAAATATGTTCTTGAAATCAGTGTCAAAGCTGTCTGTTAGGTCTAAGAACCATATAAATTTAAGACGATTAGAAATAGCTTATTCTTTATATGATTTGTGGCATCAAGAAATACCATAAAATCAAGAATATTGTTATAGCATTTATTTAATTTCGCGTAAGACTTATCGAGGCCCATCTGTATTAACTATCCCTGATTTTAGGTTATAGAGTAGAGGCAACAGAAATAATTATCTGAGAAATAATTATTATTTAGAACAGAAATAATTACTATATAGCTATCTGAGAAATATAAAACTCCTTACTCTACTTATTATAATAATATTTTGAAATATAAAGGGTATTGACTATAAAAGCGTTACTATTTCAAATTCAAATAGCATGAAACTGAGTTAAATGATGCTTTAAATTCAGAAGTTAAATAAATGTCGATATGTATCGAATTTTTTATTCTTGCCAACATGATTGATACTCATAGTTTTCTGTTTTAATACAAATATATTATAATATACAAATAACAACACAATATAAATAACTATTTTTTACAGATAATTATCTATGTACGAAAGTTTCGCAAATTTACATACAATAACGATTCTTCGGCCTGGTCTGGAATTTCGTTGATATCTTATCGGAGGGTTCACGAAGCGAGTTAATTTTGAGCTGATGTGGTGTAGTTACAATTTACTTAGCAGGGATGCAGCTAGCTGTATTGTTTTTGCTGGTTACATGCCGATTATTGATGAAGTTATATAATGTCTTTGTAAAAATCCTAATGTCCGATGTCAATCCACTGAAGTTGAACGGTTTGTAACGTTCCTGATTAAATATCTGAGGTCCAATTAATAAGTGAGATTTTTTGTATACCAACTGTAGTAAAGTAATAATATATACTGTTTCTTTGCATGTCGAGCTGATTACATTTATAGGCGTGAGGAGAGTTTCTAGAAATATCAGCATACACAACAATAATAACAATACATTAGTGTTTACGTACGCACATATATTGTTGATTCTGACATACGAAAATTTTCAACAACTTTAGTGATTTGGTGAGAATATCGCAGTATAGATTCAACAGTATTGGTTATGTACATTTCTAAACACAAATATAACTCAAACAAACATCAGTATTAAACCAGATATATTATACTAAGTCCTTTACATAGAATATAAATTCTATCATATATACGAGGCCTGTTTTCTGTTTATTCCACAGTTTCTATCTTCTAATTAAATAACTTAGAAGTATTACAAGACTCTTTTATTAACTCAATCCTGCATATGTGACTAACATAGGTTTCTATGTGCAAGTCCAAGTACCTCACAACAAAAAATAAGTATAAATAAAAACAGGGTTTTGGTATGGCCAGTCTGAGAAAAAAAACAAGAACTTACAAACATAATTCAAGAAACTGTCAGTTACACTTTAGTAGTTTAAAATATTTGTTTAAACATTCTCAATGTATAAAAAGGTCGAGTAATAGTTTTGATATTCACTTTAATGTTTTTAATGCTTAAAAGTTAAAATTCTTAACAAGATGAGTGTTAAAAGTACAAAAAAATGAAAAGGAGAAAAATGAATGAAATCGCATACATTTATGTGTACACACATATATGTGTGTGTGTGTGTGAGAGAGAGAGAATAAAACAAGTGTTCAAAATGAAACTAAAACATAATTTGGTCAATCAAATTTTAACATGAAAACATATAAAATATTTCAAAGTGAAATGTAAATGTATTTTTCTGATTTAAAAATATTGTGAACATAAAGTTAGGCCTAAATTAACAATATACTTATGCATATAAATAAGTGTTAATAATTTATTTTACTCTTGAGATGAATTTCTTTTTGTTTGTGAAATTTCGCACAAAGCTTCTCGAGGGGTATCTGTGCTACAAGTCATTGACTTTAAAGTGATAAACTAAGGTGAAGACAGCTAACCAACGCCACCCACTACCAACTTTTGGGTTACTCTTTTACCAACGAATATTGGAACTGGCCGTCAAACTATAACTCTTTCAAGACCAGAAGGACCAACGTGTCTTGTGCGATGGGAATTCGATCCCGCAACCCTTAACTGTCTGGTCGAATGCCCTTGCCACCAAATCATACCAGGCCAAAGATGAAATATTTGTACTCTTGTATTTTCCAAGTGGAGAACCTCAAACAATATAGCATTTAAAATTTTTCCACGTTAATTTATTTGTTTGGTTGTTGGTAAGCATTTTTGTCAGCCAACCACGAATATTAATATCCGAATTTCACTGTCATAAGTCTGAGAACTTACCGAGTATTTTAAAATCCATCAAATATGTACGGACTATTATCCGTCTACGCTTTTCAGCTAATTAGCAAATTCTAATATGATATGGTATAGGAATGTACACTAAAATGACTTGTAGTTTGTCATTTATTTATGGGTTGCATTGTTTTTCAATAGAAAGTTCCAATCGCTATAGTTAAGTTTAAGATGTTGCATGTCTTGATCAATGCACTCCAGTATGATTTTACAGTTATGGTAAAGACAGAAAATATAACATTTAACTAATGATAGATTTTTCCTTCTTCAACAAGAGGAGTTGAATAATGTTTACGATGATGCAAATAAAGTTATGACTTTAAACAATATCATATAGTGCATCCTCCTAAGAAACACATGAACAGCTAAATATTAGCTTTACTCATACCATAAAAATATAAATTTTGGCAATAGAGAGACATAAATTGGAGCCTGTCATTCAATTTGGCACATGATGTTAACTTCTGATGAAAACAAGCTACACACACACACACACACATATATATATATAAGAACAAAATTTTCCTCTGTGATGAATGTAGGTAATTAAATATACTTGTATTAAATTCTTATGTATAATTCATTCATTTATACACCACTCGATTCCATCAAGGATCATTGGGCCGTAATCACTTGTGGATTCTTCAACAGGAATTGAAGTGAGTAGGTTGTTAGCCCACTGCACCGACCCGTCCCTAATTTAGTAGTGTAAGACATATACTATGCTTATTATTATTGGACATGTGTGTCAAAACGGGAAGGCAGTTAGTCATCACCACCCACCACCAACTCTCGGGCTACTCTTGTACCAACGAATAGTGGGATTGACCGTCACATTATAACGCCCACACGGCTGGGAGGGCGAGCATGTTTGGCGCGACGCGGGCGCGAACCCGCGACCCTCAGATTACGAGTCGCGCACCTTAACGCGCTTGGCCATGCAGGGCCCTTATGTATAATGATTAAAATGAATTTTGAGGGAAACGTTGGTAATGATATTGACCGTTATTCTCACAGACAAATTTCGATGAATTCTACCGCCTATCAAATTAAAATAAAACCAGAAGTTCTCTAGTGGTGTTTAACTTATAACCAAGGGCACACCAAATACTGCACCTTGGCTCTAACTTATTCATCAAGTAACAAAGGAATTAAAGGCAATATCACGAAGATATGATTGTTTATGTAGTTAAGCACAAAGTTACACAATGAGCGATATTTTGTTTCTGCCAATCACGGGTATCGAAACTCGGTTTCTAGCATTGTTAATCAGCGCACCTACCACTGTGTCATTAGAGGACATATCAAGAAAATTGCACAAAAGAGGCCAGTGATTTCATTACTAGTTAAATTACGGGCATGATATAACCATAGTACACACTATTGTCAAACAGACCAACCTATAAAGTGCTAAATTTTGCAGGATAAACGCTATTCTTAGCTTCCAGACATGATGATACGTTGTACATAGTAATTTCCAACAGACTCGGAACGTCCATTACCAAGTAATAAGACTCGGCATGGCCAAGCGTGTTAAGGCGTTTGACTCGTAATCCGAGAGTCGCACCAAACATGCTCGCCCTTTCAGCCGTAGGGATGTTATAATGTTACGGTCAATCCCACTATTTGTTGGTAAAAGAGTACCCCAAGAGTTGGCGATGGGTGGTGATGACTAGCTGCCTTCCCTCTAGTCTTACACTGCTAAATTAGGGACGGCTAGCACAGATAGCCCTCGAGTAGCTTTGCGCGAAATTCAAAACAAACAATACCAAGTAATAAACTGGAAACACCATTACTACCTTACAGACATGATACAAACAATAATTTTTAATAATTGTCGTGTTTAGATTCATTAGTCGATTTTCGTCATTAATTTTTGGATTTAAATGATATATGTAAATAACCATGTTTAACCATTACTAATGTACACAATTTATTTTTAAGTTTCTGTTGATACTTTCACAATTATATTACAGAGCAGTTTTTCTTGCTGATTAAAACTGTTTGCACGTAGGCTAAAAGTTCAATAAAGTGTGATTGTCAAAAAGTCCTCCATTTTTTTTTGTCTTTATTTGCCATCAAATATTGTTAGATACTTAAGACTGGTGTCATTAGCACACATATAAAAAGTGTGAATTCGATCAACTCTATAGGTTATATCATTCTGACTTATCACATCCTGAGGAAATGTCTATTCGTTAACGTAAGATATGCATTGTAATTGTACCACTAGTGCAAATCTCAGCAATTACTGAAAAGAGGATTTGATCGTAAACTTGTTGAGTATAGTAATATACAATGGACAGCCTTAAGTATACGTGCAATTATATTTTACTTAATAAGCATAAATGTTTGGTAGTCGACTTCCTGCCAGTCACCCATTAGTATTAAATCATTTTTTTGAGTTCAGTGATTTGCAAACTTGTGCTATGAAACATCACATTCTACCGTTTCAGCTTCATTTATAATAGTTCTTGATTTCGTAAGATGTAACATGGATGAAGAAAGGAACTAATGATTATAGCTCTTTTAAACAAACTAAATATAAGCAAAAACACTGGTTCTTTTGTTTTACAGTATACTCAATTTATGGTAGCTTAAGAGAACAAACAACATTAGATCAACGTATTTATAAATCAAATTAAAACAAATTCGAGCATTTTTTACTTCCTGTCAAAAGCACTAAAGATTTTATGACTTTTTAATTTTGTACTTTCTTTAATTTTTTTATATGAGTTTCAAATTATAGCCCACCATAAAGAAAAACAGTATATAGCTGTGAGAAAGATTCATTATTTAAGTCATAAAGTATACCAAATAAAAATACGTGATATCGTACACTATTAGAAAGAAACGAAACAAAGTAACCTATCTTACAAACCATATAAGTGCTTGTCTTTTAAATATTTTTTACCAAAAAAATTTAGTTTTTTACGTCATTATTTCTGACAGCGTTTACTTTAACGATTATTTTGCGTGTTTTGAGGTTCAGATTTATATTATCACTGTTATACTGCTGTTGATATCTTTTACGCTGCATACACACAATTCAGATTATTAATCTTTTTTTGACATATCTGAAGGATAGAATATCTTAGAGTTTTTAGTGTAATAAAGTAAGAAGAAAACAATGTCTATAATGTGCAAAACCATCAATATAAACTTTGTGCTAAAATTCAGCGATAATGTAGAATGAAAATCAATACCCAGTGTTTCACGCGAAAGATGAATAGATTAGAAAAAAAGTCCTCGTTCCTACTATTCTCTTTTTTTAATCTTATACTTTGTGAATAGTTTCTCTAGAAAATTAATTGAATTAGAAGGACTATCAAGCAAAAGGAAAAAAAGAGTAGTGATCTAGAAATGTGCTTTTAATTGAATGGTGAAAGATATTGACTCTTAAACATTAAGTCTTAAAAGCGAGAAAAATTAACTGAAACTTGTAAGATAAAAAACGTTTTACTAAAATGTAAGAAGTGGAAATTAAATGACGAAATATACCTGTAGAGAGAGCACTAATAGCTCAGTGTATAACTTTGTACTAAACACAGTTAACAACAGTTTTAGCAATGTAATTGTTCAGCTTACTTAATTCGTAGATGTAGCAGTGGTATTGTGAACGAAATTTTCAGTAAAAATATAGATATCATTGCGTCTATAAAGAATGACGATTAGTAATAATTTTAACTTTTTGTATTTGTTTGTTTGTTCTTCGAATTTTGTGAAAGCAACAAACGCGATGACTATCTGCGTTATTCGTCATAAATTTAGAAGTGCAAGACTAAAGAGAAAACATCCAGTCATCACCACCCACTTTCAACCTTTGGGCTACTTTTTACCAAAAAAGAGTGAGATTGACAGTCACTTATTAACACCCTTACGGTTGAAAGGGTAAGCATGTTTGGTCTGACGGGGGATTGGAGCCCGCAATCCTCAAATTATGAATCGAGCACCTTAACAACCTGACCAGAAGATGGAACTGTCAGCTAAAAGTCTGTACTTGAAAAACTCAAGTCCATTCTGTGAGACATTTTGCCGCGTCTAATACGTAAAAATAAGTAAAACTATGTGTTTAGAAAGTGATGGTTATACCGTAAAATAGATTGCGAAGGAGTTTAGGCTGAAGATACAAATATGTAGATTGGTTTGGTTTGTTTTGAATTCGCGCAAAGCTACACGAGAGCTATTTGCGTTAGCCATTTCTAACTTAACAGTGTAAGACCAGAAGGAAGGCAGCTAGTCATCACCACCTATCGCCAACTCTTGAGCTACTCTTTGATCAACGGGTAGTAGGTTTGATCGCTACATTATAACGCCCATACGGCTGAAAGGGCGAGTATGTTTGGTGTCACGGGGGTTCAAACCCAGAACCCTCAGATTACGAGTCAAGTGTCTTAACCACCTGGCCACGACGAGCCTACATTATTAAGAATCGGTATGAATGCCACAAAATCTTCCTTGGATGTTATAGTTTTGTATATTTTTCTATTCACTATATATATGATTTTTATTTTATTGAGATAAACTATTATTTATTGTTTTGAAATATAAAATGACATATTTATTTTCATTTTCTACGTTATAGTGTCATATGAATATATTTATATATTTCCTCTCACACAATTGTAGTAAGTTCTTGTATTTTATTTTTAACGGCAAGTTTGCCTTCATTAGAATAATTTCAGTAAAAAAACAACAACAACAGTTTAAACACATTAATAGCGGGCTTCATGAATTCCAGAAATATTGTTACCGCAATAATCCTATGAGGTCAGAGTCTCTGTTACAAGTGAACTATGAACTGACAAATAATGACTAATTGAAAGAAAAGAAAGTGACCCCGGATTTTGATTTCATTTTGCGAAGGAGAGGACTAAACATTGAATAGATAACATGTTGAAAAATAGTCTGTAAGCAACAGCTCACTAAATTTTGTGACGGTAGCCTGTATTAACACTTTGATTGCACTAAATAACACAAATGTTTATATAAGTATAACATCTTCAAGGTTATTTAAAAAATGTACATTAGTATCTTGCATTTTTCCCTGATTTCGTGCACACATAAACTGTTCAGAAGATAAAGCAGTATATAATAGCTTGTGATATATAATAATAGTTATTTATTTTATTTATTTAGAGTACCATCAATATACCTAGAAATACATCGGCAACCTCATGCTCAGAAAGATTCTCAAGAATGACATTTCTAAGCTGCTGTACAACTACTTTAGAGTTATCACTGACCAACTAATATATGTAGAATGATAGTTCGTACCATAGTAAGTTCATTTTTCAATATTCTGCGAACGGAAAATGAAAATAAGGATATTAAACAAAATAAAATACATTACTAATTCTATGCATGAAATTTTCACGTGAGAAACTCAGTATTAAGTAGTCGAATGACGCAAGATTTTTTTCCTAAAGTAAGAATAAAAAACAAAACCCTACGATCACATTCATAACTATATATATGTGTATATATATATTGTTAAAGGTTTAGATCATTAAATACCATCATATGCACGCATATCACATTTAAAGACAGGAGAGTTCGTTGATTCATGTAATTATAATAAAGTTAAACGAAGTTTCTTTTTTCAGGCTTCTATGTGTGTACCAAAACATAAAAAATACAATAAAAGTATATTTTAACTATCTCGAATGAGTTGTTTCATGGGGTATTTCAAAAGCTTACGTTAATAAGTGACTGAAGCATCAATTTTAATATAACAAACATTGTTTAGACTTTAAATCTCATCTCAGAAAATGAAATGAACACTTCCTAAAATGAGCCTTATTAAGTGTCACGGAATAAATAACATAATAAACGTAAAAATATCGTAAAGTAAAATCTCTCTTAAAAAAGTTTTTTTTAAATCTTTAAAGATCATCTGATAATATTCATTGTGTTCTAAGTTCAATAACGTATTCCACGTTATAGCTTACATTGTGAAACTTCTAATAATTAAAAGTAAAATTTAAGATCTACGCGATGCTCCTATCAGAAACTTTGAATCTTAAAATCACTTGTTTTTTACAATTAAAATGTTAAAGCGATGTATTTGGAGAGACCCACATATCATATAATCACAATAGACAAATAAAATAAATGTTTTTTTTATACTTTAACTTATTTCATATCTTCATGTTAATACTCAATTCACAAAGCTCCTTATAAAACTAGAATTATCTGAAGCTTCATTTTAAACTTATTAGAATTCCCACTGAGAGACTTTGAGAATCAAAAGACGTTAATCCGTGTGTATTTAAAAACATTTTAACAATATTTAAGAAAGTAGTCAAAATGTTGTATAAATAAGTAATCAAATTTAAGTATCACAAAAACTTAGAACGAGCATAAAATCATTAGTCTTACTCAACATTCCATTGATCACAATAGATATTTATATATTTTTTCTCAACATTCCTTTTAACTTAAGTTAATTACCATAATTCATATATCCTAACTGTTATCTATTTAACAGATTTACTATTATACATTTATTTTACTACGTACGTTTGTTTCAATAAAGTTTTTTTTTTTTTAATTCATGTGACGTATATTTTTGAATGTGAATTGCGTAAGTCCTATCTGTAATCTAAATTTGTAGCAGATTCTCGAGAGCAAGAATGAATAATATGTGGTTTACGAAAATACTAGTGTGTCTTCAAACATTGAGCGTTCGAGAATCTCGCATCATTGGTTTATAAAAGCAAGCCATTTCAAGACACCAAGAGACAGTTTTGTGTTGTTGGCCAGCTCCAGTCAGTATGTTATAAGCCTCGTAAGCTATAATTGTGATTAACTCATTAATCGGAAACTTCAGAAGTTGACCAGGAACGTTTATAGATTACGAATGTTACAAACCGTTCAATTTCAGATAATTAACTTTGGACGTTGGTATTTCGACAAAGGCAATAGATATCTATCTCCCCCTGTGAAAAGTAAGCTTGTAAATCGCTTTAGGCCAAACAAGAATAAAGCTAGCTAGCAGTTTCGCCAAGAGAAGTATAACTGCGTATCAACATAAAAGTAATTTGCGCCTCGTGGACCTGGACCGTTAATAAAATATCAAGTATCAGAACAGATAGAAAACTTAGAACATAATTTGTGAGTTTGTAAATTTTTCGTATATAAATACCTATTTTTAATACTTGTTATTATAAATTGAATTTTTTTTTTGTATTTTAAAATACATTTGAGTAAACAAAGAAAATTTTCTGTATTAATATTGTTGGCAAATATTATAAATATTAGCTTTACTCATATTACTATAATATTTATAATATTTACTAAATATTACAAAGTTCATACACATTAGCATTTAATTACCTTCTAAATTAAAATTAAAATTTCTGGCTATTTGAAATCATAATACATGACATACGTAGCAATAACAAATCGGAGATTTGTCTGAGATAAATTATAATGCGTAACAACTGATATAACTTATATTGCTCCCCAGTGGCTTAGCGGTATGTCTGCGGACTTACAACGCTACAAGCCGGGTTTTGACCTGTGGTGGGCAGAGCACAGATACCCCAGTGTGCAACTTTGTGCTTAATTCAAAACAACAACATCAACTTACATTATATTTACTTCAGTAGCTCGGTATATTTTGGGTGTTTTCTTGATTGCCTTAATTTCAGTTTGTTTTGGAATATTTTCGTAAATGTGTTCAATGGATACCTCACCAGCTGTTCCTAAGTTTAAACTAAGTGTGTGTGTGTGTTTTATACGAGTCACATTGACCTATCTGTTAAGTCCACCGAGAGAATCGAGCTCCTGATTTTAAATCCGTATACTGATCGCTGAACTGATAGGAGAAAACCAGTTAGTCAACAGAAAACACTGCTAACTTTTGCCTGACCAAATTGTGGAGGTTTGACTGCTACGTTTATAACGCACTAATGACTATTGAACCACTTTCAAGTCCTTAGTTTAAAATTGAATTTCGTAAGAAGTGATGTTCTTTTTGAATACGTAGGTGTTTGGAAAACACAATAATATTTTTGTGTACACAATTTGCTAAATGTTCAATAAGTGTAGCAAAGAATAAAAAAATGCATTTAAGAGATTAATGTACTAAATTTTTACTCTTTACTCAAAGACTGACTGAGATTTGTGTTTTATAATTTAGAACCTGAAGTATTAGCTCTTTGTCTGGTTTAAGAACTTAAAACACTTTCTGGGTGGATGCTATGGTAAATAACATAAATTTCCTAGAGCATTCTCTGGTATACATATAAGATATTTGTGTGTAATCACCTAACCTTCTGTGTATGTTATATTATATTATAGAAATGTTAATTTTTTTTCAGTGTAAGAACATGACGCCATTTATAAATATAGTTAACGTGAATTTACGGAAAAAAATAAATTTCCAATAGAAGGAGTTGTAAACTCTCATTAACATGCCCCTTGTTCCAACCTATTATCTCACAAAATTTGGTTGAGATTGGTCAGTGATCTAGAAATAGTTAGATAACAGACGGACAAACAGACAGATATAGAGTTTTATGCTTTATATATATATATATATGTATCATCGAATTGTTTTAGTTAGACGTATAAATATAGATACTTAATATATTCTAAAATGATTTTCAGGTAAGTTAAATAGCGAATTTTAATAACTATGGCGCATGTTGTTCAAGATTAATCTGATAGAATAAAGTTCACAATTTAAAAACAGTAGTTAAATGTAATTGAGGTGGTACGAAATATCTAGAAACTATAACGCTTGTTAATTTCAAACGCCTTGATCTCCTTAAAACATTTTAAATATTTCTACAATTACCAAACATCTATTGTTTTTAACACAGAGTTTTAAAACTAGCAAGAAATTACTAGTTATTAATTTGAGCTGTCAACTAAATATTTTAAGAAACTTCCACAGCAAGATATAAGTAAATAGATAAATTGCAACACCGTTTAATTATATATTTCATCAATATGCGCAAATTAATACATTTTTGTCACTTTTAAAACTTAGAAACATCTATGAGTGTTTTTGGTTTTGATTCTGGAGGGACAACTAATTGGAATTTCATGTTTTTAGTAGATTCACTTTTCAACCTCCTTATAAATTTTCCGCTGTTGGAATAGCGGTAAGTCTATTTATTTACAACGCTAAAATCAGGGGTTCGATTCCCTTTAGTGGACACAGGAGATAACTCCATGTGGCTTTGACATAAGAAACACACACTTTAGAAGGTTAATGAGTTGCATTTATATTGAATGAAAAGGGACAATTTATTATGCTCAACAACCAACATTATTAACCCATAAAACTCAAGTAATCTATTAAACTTAGCTGAGCATTTGAAAAATAATATCTCGACGAACAAGCATAAAAACTAACGTTTACAACTTAATAGTCTCCTTGCATATATATGTCAATTAAATCTAACTTAGCCGGAATCCTAGCAACTGACATGTACTGTGATCTATGTATATTTCTGACAACGGTTAACTTTATATATAATGAAATCAAGTATGCTAAGATAAATAAAATTCAGAACACTAGTGTTTTTGAACAGTCAGAATGAGGCTTCTCATAATATTTATTACTTTTCCTACCAGGAAACACTGTTGTTTGAAAATACTTAAAAGAACTATATTCCGTAGCGTAAAATTAGATAGGCTTTAAATGCCAAAGCTCACAAGTATATAATATACCAACAAAAACTGTAAATAGTGGCTCTTGAAAATTGGTTCCATCAACAATTGGTTGCTATAGTGACACAGAAAACGAAGTTACTCAAGAAGGAAGACTCGATTCCGCTTGTACAAACTAGAACTTGAATTTGTATACCCCTTAAAACCGGACATTTATGTAAAGAGAGAATTATTTTGACCAAAACTGATCCCAAATAATATTTAATATCGTTCAAGTAACATATCCATATTACTCTAGTATTGAATTTATATGCATGAATGATGATTATTGTAAGAAAAACTGTTCTGAAAGTGTTTTAATTATGAATAGGCCGCTGGTCTTATATGAATTTATTGTGGTTACTTAGCTAACATTTTATTAATTTTTAAAGTATCTGTTTCAAAGAACTCACCTGTTGAAGAAGAAGTGGCACACAAGAAGAGCTAAGTCCAAACTTTACAAAACAATTAAAATATACTCTTCAAAAAAAGAAACGCAAAAGGTATATTTTTGTTATTTTAAAGAGAAATATATGTAATAACGTTACAAGCTCAGAGTATGTGATGTTACACGTGTTAAAGCTCTGATTGTCAGACCAAAATGACAATAAAAGTTGTGCACTTTGAAAACGGATGAAAACATCGGATTTTTCGCCAAAACGCATTCGTGTCCAATAAATTTGTTTGAGAGATCTGCATGTTCTGCAAGTGCAACATGTGCAAAATCCCTATAAAAGTGATGGGTTCTCGGTTTCCATAGCTCAGTGTTAAGCCACCGACACGCAATACAGTTACGCCAAGACTGACTGAAGCACAACTAAACAACGCCATTGGTCGCTTGGAAGCAGGCGAATCTCGATCAGATGTTGCCAGAGCTGTGAATATCCACCCAAACACCATCACAAGGCTATGGAATCGTCACCAACAACATGGATCAACTCGTGACCGTCCACGATCTGGCAGACCTCGTGTGACCACGCCCGCACATCCGGTTACGTCACCTTCGGGATAGGACCACCACTGCAGCGTCTACTGCCTCAACCATACCAGGGCTATGTAGGATTTCCGATCAGACCGTACGCAACCGTCTACGAGATTCTTAGGCCCCATGTGCAACCCATCATGGTGAACGTCAACGACGTTTTTTAACATGACAACGCTCGTCCTCACACAGCCCGACTCACCACTGTCTTCTTGAGACACCACAACATCAACGTTCTTCCCTGGCCCTCCAGATCACCAGATTTAAACCCCATCGAACATCTTTGGGACGAGTTGGACCGACGTCTGCGACGGCGACAACCTCAACCGCAGACTCTACCTTAGCTTGCAGCAGCTTTGCAGGCTGAGTAAACAGCCATTCCACAGGATATGATTCGTCATCTCATCGCTTCCGTGGGCAGGAGATGCCAAGCAGTTATTGATGCTCACGGGGAGCACACTCGTTATTGACGTTGAGTGATGTTAAACTTCAACTAGTGAGCGTGGACTTCGCCTTTGCAGACTTTGGATGTTCAGCAGTGAATGTGCAAAGTTTCACACATGTCATACAGAACTACCCGGAATAAACTTGTTAACAATATGTCTCAAATTTTGCCTTTTGCGTTTCTTTTTTTGAAAAGTATAGCTTAAATGCACTGGTTCACTAATAGAGAGTGCAATTTGTCAGTCAAAAATTTACCTCAAATAACTTTTTGTAATCAAAATTTGTCTTTGAAATTCCAAAACTAAAGCACAGTGATTTTATGTAACAACCTCAAAATAAAAGAATGAATATCGTAATTGATCTTTAAATTAGTTTTTAGTTAAATTGTTTAAAATTATATAATGATATATTTGATATGTATATATAAGGATGCATAAAAATGTATTTGAGAAGCATAGTAATGGTAATTTAGATCCAATTAGTATTAATTTACAAAACATTTCTATTTTAAGAAAAGTATAAGCTAAGAAACCTTCATATTCAGATAAGAAAGAAACTTATCTAGTGGTTTTATTTATAAGCTGATTAAAGTGAATTATACTTTTAGTTCATTTATTTAAATTTCTGGTTGCAAAGCAAAAATCTAAATAAGTTTTAACCAACACCTTCGCCAGGTTTGGGTTCAGTGATTGGTATTAGATTCCTTATATAATTCAAGTAATGACGAACATTATGCTCATAGTCTCATGTTAAAAAATTCGAACACTTTAAATAAAATAATAAAAAGATTGATAGAAACATTAATCATGATGTAGGGATGGCAATGCCAAAAAGTAAAGAAACAAAGTAGGAATGAATACACAAAATCATAAAGAAACTTCTACACATGTAGCAAGTACATACTGAGTCAATCTCACAAGCTTATGGTCATTAGTCACTGTTTTTAGTTTAAGGAATTCAACTTTTACTGGTAAATTAAAGTTATCCTTGGAAACATTTGGCTAATTATATGGTGATTTATGTATAGTTTTATGTATTCATTTTTACTTATTCTGTAATTTTTGCACCATTATCTCTAAATTATTCTTTTTTTTTTTTTGTAAAATTGTTATATTTTGTTTCTCCTCTTTTTTCACAACTACATTGAGGTAGGTTGATAAGTAACTATTTGCTTTATTTAATAGTTGAATGTTAATGTAATGTTAAAATCATATCGGTTTTCTCACTTTCTCTAATTTTGGATGGTACTGAGGGGCAGTGAAGCTGGATTTTTTACATCCAGGACAATACAAGTACCGAAGATCGCTGAATTTACATTAAGGGATATTCATAGAACCCATATCTTCCAACTTCATTCCAACTTATCGAATGTGCATACAATTGACTCTACCACATGCTATTGTCATGTTGATTAATGGGGAGGGCATCGTGCAGATTTGAGACCCTGAAGTATAATACCGTACATTTTTACACTGCTGAAAAACTGAATAAAAGCAGACTGCGATATAATGTACTGTTTTGATAATTAAATAATTTGGTGTTTTAAAGCTTAGATATCAATAATGTACAGAGATGTGTTAGTTACGTAAACACTTGATTTTCTTGGTACGTTGAATATTAACCTAGATTATTGTTTCTTTATTTTTAATATAATTGTTTTGGAATATATTGTGTTTGTGCAATGAAGTCACAGAAGGTCATTATATAAGAACAATTTGTTCTGCCACTTAGCAACCAGAAATGGAAGTGTTATTTATGAAACGTGGAAATAATATACACTTATAAACTGAACTCAATTCCAGTTTAATATTGCAGCTATACAAGCTATGAAACACTGAATAATAGTAATTATGTGCACAAATAAGGCTAAAACTCAATTTTAGCAGTTATTCGTAAGCATCATAAAGTAGTATATTTAATGTGATGGTCACTATTTTCTCGGCATATTCATAAACATTAATCACTACTGTTTTTTAGTGATAGGATAGACTATTCCCAAGTAATCTTGGCTTGTGTCAGAGAAGAAAAAAAAAGATAAACACTTTGGATTTTTAGGTAGTTTCCAGTTTTTTTACTTCAGTAATACTTTTCATTAATAGTTGGTGACTCACAAGCTCTGAAACATTCGATAATGGCAATTAAGTGCCCAAATAAGTCTATAATTAAACTTTACTATTTATTTGTAAGCAACACAAAGTAATTGAATGAAGAAGCATATTTTTTCAGCCCATCCCTATGTACTAAGCACTACTGTATATACATACATATTAAACGTTTAGAAAACTATTTTCTTGCAAGATACGAAATCTTTAATATGTTTCAATAGAAAAAAAAAAAGATTTAAGATTGAAACATTAATTAACATAATAAGTTTCAAAAATATTAATTCACAATGACAGTCATTCAAAATTAGTTATCCGAAAATTAGTTATTCATATAGTGCTTGCACGGATGATATAACATAAGGAAAAAAAACAGGATAATTATTTTAAAACAAATGAAGAAAACAAAATACTTGGGAGCAGGCAGAATATCTGATAGAATTGTCATTGTCATACATGCTCAGGTTGGAAAGTGATATAATGCAAGTAAAATCCGTCAAAATTACTCTTGCATTTTCTTGAAAAGCCTAGTATAATATTTGTGAAAGTTATCAAAAATGTTTAGTAATAGACATTTTGTATATTACGATATATACATATATATATAGGTAAAATTAAAGAGCTGTATTGACATATTTATTAGAGCTGCAGTCTAAGTCTGAACGAAGAAAGAGTATTGAATCTTTCATTGTCCCATAACTTGAAAGTGTTTGCGAGATTCGTAGAGTTTTTTAAAGAGACAGAAGGATAAAACTGAGATTTGATTCCTGAAATGGACACAATGCAGGTAGTCCATTCCGTTGCTTTACTTTAATCACGAAAGAAGGAAACATATTTTAAATACGGAGTAGAGGAACCTTTGAAGCTCAAAATCCATATTTTTGGTTGTCCCAACATATAATGAAACATAATGAAAATGAGTTGTTTTAATTCGTGTTTAAATAATAAAATCGACAAAATAGGGGTAAGTTAATACGATTATTAGCATGAAATGGTGTACTGTGATGAAATATAAAAAAATGATTTCCTGGATTAACATGTTGGAATCATTTTGCACAAGTACAAACCCCTTTCAATGTTTGTCATATCTCCTATAAATATTTTCAAATCTCAGTCATTAATCCTTGTATTCATGAATGCATGTTTACTTTATACAGTAGAGATATTCCAAATCTTCAATTCATGTAATATGATGACGATAAATACGTTATTTCTATACGATATTAACAAGCTAGAAAGTTTCAACTTTCCTCTTCAACCAATAACTGGTTAATCATAACGTTTATAGACGTTTAGTTCTTGTAATATGAGTGATAAAGTAACAAAAAATACGCATTCAAAGACCTATAAATGTTTTTGTCTTGAGAAATTAGCTCAAATACTTCATATTTATGACGTAGCCGGTAAAGAAATCGAACAACACGTGCAGCCTTACTTTTCTTTTTTAGTTATTTCAAACAAACTTGGTTGAAATTTCATCAATAGAGACCAATCCCTACAGCATAGCGAGAGACATCACACCCAATTAGAGAAGCGGTGTCGTATCTGTCAACGATCTTAAAACTATCTGTACACATCTATAGTGATAGAAAATTTAGTGAACAAGCAGCAGTGTTTAATCTATTCTGCAATATGCCTATAGCCATACAGTCACAGCACAATTCACTTTATCATGTTGTGAAATATTGTCAACATTATTTCTAAGAAAAGTCAAATATCGGAAATATAACCAAAATGAATATATTGTTTTTCAAGCATTATTTTCACACATTGTTTTATTTCTGATAACTCGACAGAACACGGGTCGTAAGAATTACCTTACAAGAAAACCATTAACTTATATGTGCAAAATAAATAGCAAAATCAATCAGAGAAATAATATAGATGCAATTTCTATAATAATCGATTCTTAAAATCTGTTTTTTATTTGTACTATGTATTTCAGAACAAATTGTACTTTACTTAAATATTTCAATTTAAAATCACTTTCAGTTACAGCTCACTTATAATTGGACATTCTAATTACAGGAAACAAAGTAAGAAACCTTTATCACCATTATAACGCTTCAAAGTTGAAAATACAAAATATCTGGCCTAAAGTTCTAGTGGAACATAACTGGTGCTTAGTAAGAAACATCTAGAACATCATTTCAATTGACATTTTGTCAACCATTAGTCACTTTCAAATACATGTTCATGTTTAGAGCATAATTTACATTCCAATTGTAATGTTCCCTCACGTTTTCTAGCCAAAATTATTCCAGAAACTAGAAATTATAAGACACCATACAGTACGTATCTGAGGACTAAATTAGTAGAGCTTACAGCATCTTCCATTCCTATAAAGTAATTATACCAATAAATAGGGTAGATTATTTTTGTATTGATTTCGTGTATAGTATATGAATTTATTTAAATCCAAGAAGGACTGTAGATAATTGTAAATAAATAAAGTATTTCAGTTTTAACAGAAGCAGCTATCTATGTTTCCATCTCAGTTTTGTAGTTGCTTTCAAGTTTTAATCAAACGTCTGCATAACCTCTTATCTGTGGACAGATACACAGATGGACGAAAACTTAAACTAACGACGAACAAAACTTCCTTTAAAAATAGGTCTTAATCATTCGTTAGCAAATGTCCCAAATTAAACATATAAATTATTTCATGTGTTAAAGAGCGTTTCAGTGCAGAAACTGGAGAATAATCCAAAGTACAAATTTAAGTACAAAACATTTCATTGCAAACTACTGGGCTAATAAAGTGAGAATATTTATTAACAACGAAAAGTATTTCAGCAATAAGAGTAAAAATTCTAAATATGTGAAATACAGAAGTATCGATACACATTTTAAAATAATTGTTTATTATTACGTAATTAAGAATTACTCCTACATACAGTACAATATGTAAACAACAAAACTGAAAGGCTGTGATATTGTGAGACATTAAAACATGTTCATTTCTCCTAAAACTCGTGGATTTTTCAGTAAAATTGCTATTCGATTATTTTTTTATATATTTACCATAAACATTTGATAACATAAGTGAATACTCAACAATGTGTATTAATGTTCTAAATTTGGGATGAAGCAGCCTAACAACTGTCTTAACTTAACAGTGGAAGTCTAGTCATCGTGCTCACTTGTGCTACTCTTTTTACGAACGCGTAGTGGGAGTGAATGCCACATTTGAAAGAAATAAGATTCGATCTCTTAACGTGCAGTGTGCAAGTCAACGCCCTAACCACCTGCCCAAGACAAGCCTATTGTTTTAAAGGTATCTCAAAATATTATGAAAAATAATGAAAACAAAATATTCTTCTGCACTCTTTGTCTTCCCCCCCAAAAAAAAATGAATTAACGTGCCTTTGTTTATAAAGATTATCAAGTTCAATAATTATGTCCATTAAGAAATAGTTGTTTGTTTTCGGATGCAAACCTAAATTTATGTGAAATATATCAGTTATTTGCACTTTCACTTTTTTACGACATTATAATGGTAATCGGTATAACCCAGAAATCTCTTAAAATGTTCTAATAAATTGGTTTAGCAACAGATCACCGAATCAACCGAACAGACGTATAGACGAGATCTGGAAATCAAGAAAAAGTGGAATAAAAAATAGAGACCTGTAAAGCTTGATCTGAGGAGCCTTTTGCTCTGGCTTTTTCAATGAACGTCGTAGTTTTCTAGCTCCAAAAGTTGGCCACCCTCACTGATCAATAAGGATATTTTCTGTGGATATAGCTGTCTGCAGATAGACGTGCTTCTTTCGTTCACTGGTCAATAAGGACAATTTCTGTGGATATAGCTGTCTGTAGGTAGACGTGCTTACCTTCGTTCGTTTGATAGCTTTGTAGATATCAAAGTCAATTCTTCCTTGGCTGCTTTTACAGCTTGCTTTCACTACAACCAGTATCTCGTCGTGATTACATCCACATCTACTGTAGTAATAACACGTCGAGCATGTTGTTACCTTACACTTGTAAGCAGGCTTTGAATATGACGCGTCTTACATTTTCGCTACGAGAGATTTATAATACTGACAGAAAATCTGTTTATTGTTCTTACTGGTATCGATTACAATAACACCATTATCTCAGATAAATATTAGAAATAAAATTATCCATGTACCATAAGAAAAAAAAGAAAATCATTGTATCTCTTCTAGTTCTTTGCAGTTTCGGGGTAAACGAAAGAGTTGCTGATTTATAACACGAGACAATATATCCCCTAAAGCTAGCAAGAGAGTTTAGAAAATATCGAACGCGTGCTTTCTGGAAGTGAAGTACCTTACGCTGTAATGTTGATCCAGAGATTTGTTGTTAAATATAAATATATATATATATATATATACTTTATATGAAACTTAAGTGAGTTGTGTACTATTAAGATAACGCAGTTTATTTCAGATTAGAAGTTTAAAAACGGAAATAAAAAAAGAGTAGTTCTGTACCGCTAAATTAATGTTGTTCGTTCTTTGTTAGAACTGTAACAATAGGAATGTAACAACCAAGAGTTCAGAACTGCTAAAATAATGTAGTTTAGTCTTGGTCAGAACTGAAACAATATTAACGTAATAAGTTAGAGTTCTGCACCACTGAGCCCCTACAGTGGCTCAGCGGTATGTTTGCGGACTTACAACACTAAAAACCGGGTTTCGATACCCGCGATGGGCAGAGCACAGATAGCACATTGTGTATCTTTGTGCTTAATTAAAAAACAACAACAACATCTGCACCACTGATATAACGTAGTTCGCTCATGGTTAAAAATGTAACAAGCAAAAGTTCTGTATTGCTAACATTACGTACTTCATTCCAGGGTAGAAATGTAACTAGTAAGAAATCTGTTTGCTAACATTATGTAGTTCACTCTTGGTTAGAAATGTAACAATATAAATGTAACAAGTAAGAGTTGTGTATTGCTTACATTATGTAGTTCACTCCTGGTTAGAACTGTAACAATAGAAACGTAAGACACACGATCTTTGTGTGAAGATTCAGCTGTTACGTTACCATTATTCACTACATAAACTAAACATTCTGATTCTAATGAATCAGAAACAAAGTGTCAAATTAGACTTTTACAACCAAAGCAAACATCTCTTTAAATTTTGTTTCTGCAACACATTATAACAAAAAATTTAAACAATTTTCCCTTCTCTATTAAAATGCTAATAATTTGTTTCTCCTTGTTTCTCATTTTTGTCTAGTGGTGAGTTTAATTTATAACAATAGGCGAGCAAGTGGTAGTGTTTGAGCAACAGAAACGTTTACTAAGATCACTGGCCCGACATGACCAGGTGATTAAGGCACTCGACTTGTAATCTGAGGGTCACGGGTTCAAATCCCCGTCACACCAAACATTATCGCCTTTTCAGCCGTAGGGCGTTATAATTCTACGGACAATCCCACTATTCGTTGTAAAAGAGTAGCCCAAGAGTTGGCGGTGGATGGTGATGACTAACTGCCTTCCCTCAAGATTACACTGCTAGTGCAGATAGCCCTCGTGTAGCTTTGCGCGAATTTCAAAATAAACAAACAAACAAACCAAACTAAGATCACTTAAACCTTATATCACTGGAACGTACCTCTTTCAAAGCTAGAGTTCGTGTCAAGTAAATTTCCCATTGTGTAGATTTATTACACAACAATCGCGCACAATGTTCCATAAAAACTCAATTTACTCAGTTCAAGATGGCGGCTCTATACCATATAACTGTATTTTAATTGAAATCTTTTAACAGAATAGAATAATAAATGGTCACAAATGAACTATAGATTTGCAGTGTACAAGATAAATTTAAAAATCCCTTCACGACATGAAACAGTAACATGGAAATATGGATAGTAAACAACATGCGATATCACACGTACTAACTTCCTGACACTTCTTCCTTTGCTAACTTAGGTGTTTTATATTAGTATATATTTAAGAGTGTTTGGTTCTTTAATAGAATCGTGAATTTAAATTTCCACTTGCTTTTTATTAATATTATTTCATGAGATACTTATATGAGTTACGTGGGTTCGTTGATTAAATATGAACTCTGATAGTGTAGTGATATAAAAATAAAGTACGTTTATTTACTCTGCCTTAAGAACCAAAAAATACCTTGCATATTTATACTTAAATGAATATAATACATATTTAACTACTTGTAAGTAATTTAAGTGCAATACCATTATAAACTTTAGAAACAAATATTAGTATACATGTAGCTAAAACAGTAATGCAATTATATTTGTTCGAAAATACATAAGTATTACCAAGGTTCGTAACTAAATTAAATCTTTGATTTCGTCTTCCACATAAATGTACTCATAGCACATAAACATTTATTCGTTCATTTTTTTATATTGCCTTTGCTTCTAAGTACATGATATTTAATCACACTCTTAATACAGTATTTCAGAGTTACATCAAAAAGGCTGATATTGTTTATGATATATTTCTGGCTCTATAACCTGAGAAGTAAAAATAAACTCAACGCAAGTTCTAAATAACCATTAAACCAGAGATGTAATAACATAACATTGTTTGGTGATCTGCTTTTGCAGTCAATCACGTTTGTACTTTGTCCAATAAAATCGATTTAGACAGTATAATGCTAACAAGACACCGTCGTGTTTTCCTGTATTCTTCTCTAGCTCACTGCATGTTTATATTATGACCAGTCAACCCTTTGTAAGTAAGATATTTTTCCAGTTTTTTTTCATTTAATATTTTGCTTTTCTTTTTTTGCACGAAGTTTTCGTAAGAGCCTCCAATCTCACACAAACTGGAGTGTCACTTTCATTTGATTTGTTCTCAGCTATGCGATGTAAGATCAATAACGTATTTGATATAAACTAATTCAAAAAGATTTAAAAGTTTGAACATTAATTACACACAGGTGGAATATGTTATAATAAGACTATTTTGGAATCTCACCCTTTTGTTACATGCTCTATCTGACGACCGTGCATCTTGACAATAGTCATGCAATGTAGTTTCCTTTGCAAGAAACTATATTGTAAGGAAGTTATGTCCAAATCCTACCAAACCTCCTTGTTATCTTTATAATATATTTAGAATATGAGAACGACAGCTTGTCAGTGCCCATTTCAAGAGTTCGATCTGAAAACATTCCACACGTGTTGTATTTGGCAACTTGATTGGTTATTTCTCAACCCAAACGAGCCGTTTTTGCATATAAATTTCTCGACATCACTGATGGTTATTTCTTTGTTGAATTTTGTTCGCAGTTAATCGAAGGTTATCTGTGTTATCCATATCGAATTTGAAAGTGATAAATTAGAATGAAGATAGTATCAACACTAGCCATCAACTCTTGGGCTAATTTTTACTGGCGAAAAGTGGGTTTGGCTCTATCGTATTATAAAGACCTCACACCTCACTGGGCGAGTATGCTCGATGAAGGATTCGAACCTGTAACCCATAGACAGCGAATCGAGGGCCTTAACCACCAAGCCATATTAGACCACTGATAAGTATGTGTTTATCTAAAATAGAATGAATACCTGTTTCATTCTACCCCTGCTTGAGACGCACGATGGTTGAATATATAAGTCATGTATGGAAGCAGCCTGTTTATACGTGACCTATGCTACTCCTCTAGAGACAAATATTTCTTAAGTATGTTTTATACTGTTTTCTATTACATGCGAACAACTTTCATCCCTGACCTTTGTATTCATGGATTTTACTTGTTTCAAGTGGCTAAACTCAGTTTTAAGCAGTTGGGTACGACTTATTGCAGATTTCTTTCTTAATGGTTTTGATACTCCTACGCTGATTCATAACCCATTCAGTACATGGAATATAGTCGCATTTAAAATTCTAAGTCCTCGATCTAAACAAATCTTTATGACATTCGTATTTGAATATTTTGTGTCCGAAAGGACTATAAAATACCCTTTTCACTCTCTAGTTACGCCAAACAATGTTAAAATGTAATCTAATACATTATTTTACTGTTACTTTACAACGGTCGTGGTTATCGTTTTACTTTCTAATTTTCATAATAAAAATTAATTTAATGTAATGCTCTCAGGGCTCTGTATTGGATCCTAACTGATGTTCTGAAAAATAATAAGTGTACGAAAAATTCTTCAACTCTGTTGCATATTTTGAGCCTCTGTAACGATGCGTAGAAATGGCTGAAATTATTAATAAAACAGCTTAAATATTCCATTTAATTATTAGGTTTTCCAATGTATCAAATGTTTTTGTGGCTTTTTATTAAAAATCAATCCTCGGTACAATTATAAAAAAAATGTTAAACCAATAATAAGAAAACAAAACCTAATTATGGCACAGTATTCTCCCTTGGTATCCATTTAAAGTGTCTACTAGAAGTCTTAGCATGCTTGGTTGATCTGCTTGTGAATTCCGAACTGTCATCAAACAGTTTATCTGCGTTCCTCTCAGCTACTTAATAACGCATAAAATAATTTAAAACATACGGTGTTTGGGGAATATATATATCTGTATACATAAAAGTTGAAATAATATTCGTTTTTTTTTTCCTTTCTTCCTTTCTTTTTTATAACGCTATATAATGAACTATTTCTGCTGTGTACCCCACAAGTATAAAAACTCTGTTTCTTGCGTTACAGTTAAAGCTGAGACACTAGGGGAGCTTTTTTTTTTCAAAGATTGTCGTTCAAGATATTTGCATGTTTGTATCATGAACGAATCTTATCATAAAATATGACTATGAACGATACAATGTTTATCTTATAAGAAAACGTATGGTAAGTTAATAAGAACCAAGAAAATATTATTGATGACATTTGATGACTTTACTGTATTACGATATCATTCATGTCTGCAAGATATGTAACTGTTGTTTGTGCATCTCAAAGAGCTTTTCTTGTTCATTTCTCTAATGTAAGTTGCAATTTGAAAGAAACTCTAAACATATCTTTCCAGTTCTTTTTGTGGGAATGGAAATTACTGATGTGAACATTTATTATTAATTTCATTTAATTATTAAGTTAATACAACTAGGATAAAGTAGGACTGAATTTTGCGACAGTTAAGAATCTGTTTTTAAGTTATTCATGTGTAAAGAATTCCTTCAGTATTTACCTCTCTCTTCGTAGAGAATAGAAAAACATTAATACCATACCATACGTTTCTATTTTGATTGAAACGCTAACACTGCAAAGGTTATCCATTCTCTTTGTGTTTTAGTACATATCACAAAAAGTTGACTGATGCAATTCGTGGCTCGGCATGGCCAGGTGGGTTAAAGCGTTCGACTCATAATCTGAGCGATGCGGATTCGAATTCCCGTTACACCAAACATGCTCGCTCTTTCAGCCGTGGGGGCGTTATAATGTCACGATCAATCCCACTATTCGTTGGTAAAAGAGTAGTCTAAGAGTTGGCAGTGGGTGGTGATGAATAGCTGCCTTCCCTCTAGCCTTACACTGCTTAATTAGGGACGGCTAGCGCAGATAGCCCTCTTGTATCTTTGCGCGAAATTAAAAAAAAAACAAGCAATTGTCGTAAATGTTTATATGGTAACTTGAAGCTGTCAGACGCCGTACATGGGTATTTTGTTTTAGGATCTCTGGGTACAAATGTCAATAAAAACAACCCTGAAATAGAATACATTTTCACTTTTAAATATATTTTTGGTTTCCACCACCCAAAATTGGTTGAATAGTTTATTATAATTATTATTTTTATATGGCAACTGAAAGGTGACCAACAGTGTGCGAGACCTATTTTGTTTTAGGATTTTTTTCCCAAGCTTGAGGGTAAAACATCTTACAAAAGAGCGATTCTTTGACGGACTCCTCAGCCAGTTTCAACAACTATGTCGTAATAGGTAAACTTTCAGGTTTTAACTGAGGATTACTTCCAGTTTCTCGCTTAACTAGACTAGGACTGTGTGTTCGAGACCCCAAAACAAATATTTTGTCTGAAAAGTAAACGGGGTGTTTTAGCAATTACCACACAACAGGTGTTTTTGGAGTTGTATTTGAACTTAAGCACAGACTTTGCATAATTTTAGGACTTAACGTCTTATAGGTGGTCATCAGAACTGAATGATTAATTATGTAACATTTCCACTGAGAACAGTTAGTTTATCTGATCGCAATAATACAGCTTCTTTCTATCCTTAACTTAATCATTTATCCTTCATCGGAAACACTGATCACTCCCTCTAAATCTTTATATAATTATTTATATTTAAAACTTATTCTGTGATAGTTGTTGTGAAGTTACCCTTGTACATTTATTTTACAGCTTATCCTTGTTCCTGTAATTTGTTTTTATTTTACATGTGACGTATATTATTGATTAGGTATTTCGCAAGTCCCGTCTATTCTTGAAATTTGTAGAAACATTTTGAAAGTGAGAATCAGCAATAATTTACGAAAAGGCGCTAGACCAGTGTCGAATATTCTAGAAACTCGCGTGATTGGTGTATAAAAACCGACGGGCCTAGATACATATACTATTGTTAATGAACAGCTATGGTCAGTGTGCTATAGGCCTAGGAAGCTACAACGCTTATTAACAGGAAAACTTCAGAATTTACAGATTTCGAACATTACAAGCCGTTCAATTTCAGTGAGTTTCTTCAGACGTCAATATTTCTACGATGACATTAAATATCTTCATCCGTAAGAAGTGAGCTTGTAAGCAGTGTGAAGCCAGTCGAGAAACAACAGCTAGCTAGCTTAAGAGAGGTGAAACAATATAAACTCAGAATAAATTTGCTTGTCGTTAACCTGGATCGTTGATAAAATATTCAGTTCTAAACCGGATATAAGAACTAATGTTGTTCGTACGTTTATATATAACCCATCATTAATAACTAGTAACTAATAAACCTCACTATATATTTTTATGTTTGTATATTAAAATATATTTGTATTAAGAAAGAAAATTTTATATATAAATTTTTTTGGCAAATACCATAAACGTAATACATATTAACAGTTAATTGACTTCTAAACTGAAATCCAGGTTTTCGGTTATTTGAAATAGTAAGACGTGTGTGTGTTTGTTTTATAGCAGACACATTACGTTATCTGCTGAACTAAGGCGTATACAACATAATAAATCGGTGACTAATTCGAAATAAATTATAATACGCAACACACTTGAGAGTTCTACACGTCATGGCGAGTGATACAGTCGCATATAGCATACAACTTATTCTGTAGCCCTCTTGGATTCTTCACGTTACGGCAGATGATGCAGTCGTTTAAAAATGTACAGCGTGTTCGAATAATAGTCGTTATGATAGACCCAGTTGGCTTGATTTGATCTAACACTGTTCTATACAAATAAAGATACATATTCAAAGATAGGAAAGGCTAATGTAGTGCTGCAGTATCAAACTAGGATGTTACGCTGTAAAATGTTTCTTTTTAAAGATTTAGAAGAATATTGCACTCTTGTGTCATATGAATATTTGTAATATTACTCTGTATAATTCTAAATAATTCGCTGCTTATATATTACATGAACATTTTTATAGCTTTTTTCGTAATTTATGTTTGAAGGAGTTATATAGACACAACATACAGGTATTGTATTTCTTATGTTTATCACAATATAGGAAATGTCGTTACAAATACGACTGTCGTGTAATTTTAGAATATTTTAGAAGATTTTATAATCATCAATGTTTACTTAACTTATTACTTATCATTGAACATCACACTAATACACTATACTTTTATCTTGTACTGTGTAATAGATACTATAACACTTAAGGGATAGCCCAACTACGTTCGTAATGAAACGTTCCCTCTTAATGAGTGGTTTGAGAGTTGCAAAAGTTATAATATGTTGACACTAATCAAGCGATCTTTAAGGGCGTCTTACATACTTTACACTGAAGAATATTAATATAACAAATTTCAGTTACATATAGATTTATATACTTGACTTTTGAACTATCAAACACAATTTAACCATACAAAGTGAAATGTTTCAGAGAAATTTTTAACCTCTACTCTGTATAAAGGAAAAAAAAAAAGCGTTTGAAATGATTATGAGAAAACTCCAATAATGAAGTCAAAAGGCATTCGGTTCAAAAGAATTGATTTGTTTGAAAACTGATATAAATAGTGTTGAAAAGGTTTAAGTACCTTCGAAAAAGTTATCGAAAGAGCCCTTAGTTGAGCTTTTAACGAAGTTTCAAGGGAATTTGGGGAACTTCATGGTTGATTTCACGGATTTCATTCATAATTCAAAAGAACATGTAAATAGTGCCATTCTTTAAATGCCTATTATTGTTTCTCGCAATTTTTGAGCCATAATTTAGTAGTGTAGATTACTGTTAAAAAGTTGTTTTGCATTTTCGACAATGATTTCAGAAGCAAGTAAAGAAAGGACAAGAACTAATAAAGGGGTTATATGAAACAAAACAAAATCAATGAAGAAGATAAGTGAATTACTCCAACAAAATAATAAATGATTAAACATGAAAGAATTAATTGCAAACTACAAGAAACAAAGTGCTTCAGTAAATAACGACTAGAAATCTGTTGTTAGTTAAATGAATAATAAGTAATTGAAGTTGAACACGAATATAAATATTTCAAATAAATATAAGTGTTTTATTCTTCGTTATATAAATATGTCGGTGTCAATTAACAATTCTTTGAAAGCTTGGAGATATTTGACATTTGAATAAAGATAAATGATCTATATATGTACATTAATAAAGTCAGTTTAATATAACAAAGTAATTATGAAGATTAAAGTAACATTTTATTTTACAATGTGTCTGTTTTCTTGAGATAGCTTTCAATATTGCTCAAGGGTGTTAGCAAGGAGTCATCTTTGTACCTATAGTAGCATAGTTACTTTGGATGTATTGTTTGTTTATGAGCTCTTAGATATGCGAAGATAAAAAAGTTAACTTAGATTAATGACTATTTAGTATCAGAACAATTAATAAATGCTAAATTTGTTCGAATATGATAAACTGTAGAAATAATTTTGTACTCTTGTAAGATAGAACAAAATGGCGGTATGAGCTTTGATTAAATATATTTCTGTTTAATTTTAGTTAAATATACATGTCCAACATTAAGTGATTTCCGTGACTTACACCTAGACAGGTTTAAAACTTCTAGCTTTTCACAGTTCACCTGCGCGTGAAATACATATGGCGAAATCTAAATAAGAGTTTGCCGTATTTGTTATAAACGTTACGTTAAGTAATAATGCAGCAATTTTTATAATGGCGTCTAATAACCTAGTTTTCCTTTTCTTTACGCCCAAAATATTGTTACTACTGAGAGTATCCAAATGATGGAACAAGGCATTCTATTTTTTATAAGTGGAAAGCTACACTAACATATACTTAATTAGTTATACCTGTTATCAGAATAATTTTTACTTTTTGATCAAAGTAATAGCTTGCCCTTACTGGAATCACATAAACTTATTATTAATAAATATTTACAATTCATAACAACCTTTCAAAGTTTGATAAAAATACTCATATAAAAATTACACATATCAAATATCGTGAAGGTCTAATTTTACACATAAACAATATTTTTGGATTTTTTGTATATTAAGCTTTACTAATTACGATACGATAAGTACTTTAACACATCATTTTGCTAATGTAGGCACATTTTAACGTAGTTTTAGGAGAGAAAATCCTGATATAAATTAGTGAACATCGATGTCAAAAAATATATATAAATCATAATTGATATCAGATTATTATATTGAATATATTAATAATAAATCATGTCTGACGATTCTCCTATGTTTAGTATTATGCGAAATTAATTAATAAAGTTATTATCGTTACTTATTTATGTCATGTATTTACAACTATAGCAAGTGTGTGTGTTTTTAATTGCAAAGCCGCCTTGGGTTATCTGCTGTGTTCACCGAGGGGAATCCAGCCCCCTGAGTTTAGTATTCTAAATCAGTAGATTTACCGCTGTCTCACCGGGGGATGTATAACAAGTTACTGTCAACTTATGAGACATGTCATAGCCTGATAGTTCTGGCTTTCGACCAGCTCAATTTAGTGGTCAGTGGATCGAAACCTGTCACCAGACATGTTCGCCAGTCAGGGTGGAGGCGTTATAAAGTGACAGCCAATAGCCATATTCGTAGGTAAAAAAGTAGCTCAAGACTTGGTGGTGAGTAATGTTGACTATATATCTACTTTTCTAGTCTACCACTTAAAAATTAAGAACGGCTGAAGCAAATAACGCTTCAATTGCTCAGCGCAAAATTCAACAAATTTAGAA
Source organism: Tachypleus tridentatus (assembly GCF_004210375.1). Classification (NCBI taxonomy): domain Eukaryota; kingdom Metazoa; phylum Arthropoda; class Merostomata; order Xiphosura; family Limulidae; genus Tachypleus; species Tachypleus tridentatus. Next base: position 96,397,003 of record NC_134828.1, read on the forward strand.
AAGTTTGAATGTACCGTGATAAAAGCATAAAGAATTAGATTTCAAAAATTATTTTAGTGTTCTTTTTATTTATTTTTTTTTTTATTTTTTATTTTTTGCTTATTACATACGATTATTTTGTTGTGTCATTTTTGGCCAGTTTATTTTACTCGGTTGCCTTTTCTTGGGATACGTATTTATTGTAATTAAGATATATAATATAAAGCCATAAAGTTTGATTCATGCTGCAGATAATAAGTGGAAAATGAAGGTTTACAATATGATATTGCAATTCACGCATTCCTACAATAAATGTTAATAAAGAAAAAACTGACACGTCTAAATGTAAACATTTTCTAGTTTATTTTGTGTGGCGTATTGAGCAAATGCCTTTTGTCAGGCATCAATGACTGTGTTACAGAGCTATTAAGTATCGAAAATATTGTTGCATTTATTGAACAAGATTACCCCTTGTGCAGCTATAAAAGCAGAAATGAAATCTCGGCAGATATTACTTGTATTTGGGGTGTGTTTCAGCAACTTTTCAAAAGTAAATTACCTAACATAGGTGATTCATTGAAGCAGTTGCAATGCAAATAATAATTGCCTCTTAAGAGCAGTAAATATCGAAGCATTTAATTATTTATATTTTAGAGTCTCCATTTCGGATACAAAATAAGCATTTACCTAGATATATTTTTAGCTTCATTTATATTGTTTGTAGGGTGAATGGAAAATGTTTATTAAAAATAGATCTGGTTTACTAACAGATATTTTTACATCGTTTTATTTTCGCAATACTTACATTTATGGAGACATGATATATTAGACAGTTACAATAATAAAAGAGATAAATGTATGTTTTATTGTGGACACAAAATATGTCAGAGATCCCAAATAAATCATACATACATAAAACGGCCAGAAAAGTTTACACAAAAAACGAATAACTGCTATTAAAGCACTCAAAGTAAAACAAAAAAAAATCATAAAATACACAAAATTCTCTAAAAAGATATTTTATTTTTAAAATGTTCAAACTGAGTAAAAACGAATCTCCGACTGAGTTTTAAGTACCACTATAAAGTAACCAAATATAATTTCCTATTGTTTATTAATAGTTTAAAAAGCAGCTTATGCTGCTTTATATTTAAGATTTTAAAGCACATATAACATTTTAGAAAACTTTTATAAATGAACGACTACAAGGCCTAACTTTTAAGTTTTAAACAGTTATTTTAGCGCCATCTAGTGGTACGTTAAGAGTATGTCTGTAAGTATTCTTTAGAAGTACATGTAGTATGCATGAATGTTTCAGGTTTTAAGCACTGAAAACTCAAAAGTGAAACGAGATACTACATCCTCATAGCTGCAGTTTTACCAAGTTTAACATCTTGAAGTCTCTGTATTGATGTACAGAAATTTATTAGAAACTTACATTTTCTCAAATTTTCTCAAAATATCAATATATTTTTTGAATAAAATTGTGACATGTGAGTATCATGATATAAAAGATTGTTTAGTACAAATATTATCAATTTATATATTTTGTGAGTGAATATTTTACTAAATGTTATGATTATTTAGTTTTGTATATGACAAGAGAGTTAGAATCAATTATTTTAAAGTATATATTACGACAAATTTAGTTATGTAAATTGGTAAGAATCGTGCCTTGCGTTAAAAACTCATGTGATATTTATTGAAGTATATTATATAGCGAGAAGACAGTTAAGTAAAAACATACAAATAGTATGAGATCAGCAGAAGAATAGACAGACAGAAAAACATAGAGCAGACAAAAAAACAAAGTCTCGTAATAGAGACGTTCGGACAGAGAAGAAAGGCCTAAAGGTTGATATGTATTAGCGTAAAACTAACGTTGTTGAAAGAGATAAAAATAGTTGGGTTCTTAGAAATTTATAAAGTATTTGAACCTGCCTGTGTGGATAAACAAATGTTTATTGGAAGTAGACCTATATAGGAACAAGGAGCAGGCGATTTTAGAAGTATAGATTACAACTACGCTAACTAAAAGAAACGAAAGTGAACTGTGATAAGAAAGGTTAGCGATAGTGATAGAGAAAATAGTTTGGCTGGTCAACTGAAATTGTAAAGCAATTGGAAAGGCCTAAGTTATGTTTTGACAACAAGAAAAGAGCTATGTAGTCTTTATGTTATATCTATAATCATCTATACTGTAAATAATTTGTTGTACCTAGATATGTTTAACTAGTTGTTAATATATATATATTTCGGAAATAGGTGAAGTGAGTTCTTTTCGTTTTTTGTGTTTTTTTTCGAATTTACCGCCAAGAGGTTACAGACAAGTAGTGTTGAAGATCCTTTATCCCAACAATAACACAACTGATATATATATAATTTATATATATATATGTGAGCAAATGTACTTTAGTATTACTCAAAGATTTCCTGATAGTGAAAATCGTTAAAATTTTGTTACAGGCTTTTAACAGTCTAACGAACGAATCAAACGTAATTTTACGGAAACCTGTAGAAAACATTGACATACTTTTTGTTTTGTTTTTTGTTTCCTGTTTCTGATTCATTTCTTATTTAATATTAAATATTTTATCGTAATTTTAATTTCTTGAGTTTGATTGTTGTTTTCGAACATAATTTTTGTCTCTTAATTTATTAGGATACTTACAGTTTATTTATTTCTAATGCTTTGTAAAGTTTATATGCTGGTTAAAAGTATATTATTTTCTTTTCATAACAAGATGGCGTAAAAGGTTAAGCCAATGCTAGAAGAGAAAGGTTCACGTTTACGCATCACATGACCTTAATTGGTCATTTCTGGTGCCCCAGTGGGGCAACGGTAAGAATATATCTCTACCAACACTAGAAACCGTGTTTGGTTTTGGTTTGGTTTGCTTTGAATTTCGCACAAAGCTACACGAGGGCTATCTGCGCTAGCCGTCCGTAATTTTGCAGCGTAAGACTAGAGGAAAGACAGCTAGTCATCACTACTCACCGCCTACTCTTGGGATACGTTTTTACCAACGAATAGTGGGATTGGCCGTCACTTATAACGCCCCTATGGCTGAAAGGGCGAGCATGTTTGGTGTGTCGTGTTGAATACCTGTTGGGGGTACATCACAGATACCTCACAATATAGCTTTGAGCTGAATTACAAACAAACAAAATAATCGTTGCAGTTGAAGTTTTATAACATAGTAGAAATAAATAAATTAAAGAATATCCAGAATTTAGATTCAAATTGAAAAATCAAATTTTCATTCAAAGTACTTTGAAATTTAGAAAATTAAACTTACAGTAAAAAAAAGAACAAATGGAAAATAATTAAAATGATAAACAAAAAAGACCCCTTTAATGAGCTGCCGTATCATTTTATACTATTCACAGAGATTGTTTACTTATCGATAATATTGTTTTCTTTAATTTATGTTTTTGCATAGGTGAAAAACGTTGATATCTAACAGTGTGAAAATTGTTTTACTCGAATTTCTTGTAACTTTTAAGACATAAATATGTCATATTAAGGAAATAAGGTTATCGCATATTTGACACCTATTGAAATCACTTTTATTCCGTCAAGGAAAAACTGTTAATTGAGTCTGTGAATTTATACGTTAGAGGCAACTTTTTTTATTTTAACGAGGTATAAAAATGAAAACATTATCTTATATTTTTATAGATTTGTTAAAAAGTATTTACAATCATTTTAGCAACGCAGTAAAAACATTTTGATTCAATTAGATTTAATTTACAAACAACGTCGTATGTCTTACCAACATCTTAGGTAAATGTAATACTAATGTTAGAAAAGTGCGTGGTTTATATATTTATTGAAATGATTAAATGATCAGGTTTTTATATTCTGAAAAGTAAAGAATTTGTAAATGTTATTGATTTGCTGTTAATTCTCAAAACGGAGTCAACATTTTCAATGAATCCTTAAACTTTAAGGTTTACATGTAGTACCGGGGGATGTAGTCTAATTGTACTAAGTGCCCCTTGCAAACGTATCAACCTCCTACTAATAACGACACATTTTGATGAAATACAAGTAATGTAAGGGTTTTTTAAAATGAAGTTGTTTTTATTCAAAACTCCAATGATCAAACTAAGCACTGTTATGTGTGAAGAAGCAAAGCTGCAAATAAAATATATACATTGAAATTTATTTATTGCATAAGTATTCAGCCCTCTAAGTCAGTACTTCGTGGAAGCATTTTTGACAGCAATTATTATGGTGAATAGTTTCGGATATGTCTCTACCAACTTCGCACAATAATATAGTATCATTTCCGCCCACTCTTTTTGGCAAAATTACTTGAATTCTAACAAGCTGGTTTGGAATCGTTGATGGATAACAATCTTCAAGTCTCGTAATAAATTTTCTATTGGATTCAATTCAAGACTTTCATTGGGCCACTCAAGAACGTTCACTTTCTGTTTTTAAAGACACTTAAGTGTGGCTTTAGCTTTGTGCTTTGGGTCATTGTCTTGATGAAGTGAGAATTTTCGACTCATATTTAGATTCATGGATGAATCAAGAAGGGTTTCCTTTATGATTCACCTGAACTTTACATCATCCATTTTCTCCTAAATCCTAATAAGCTTCCTAGTCTCTGCTTATTGGAAACATCTTTATTAACATGATGCTGCCACCATCATGCTTGATAATGGGGATGGTTTTGAATGGTAATGTGTTATGTTAGCTTGCGCCAGATGTATCGCTTTAAATTTAGACCAAAGAGTTCAATGTTTGTCTTTTTCTGAACAGAAAATCTTCTGACATATGTCTGTAGTATTATTTATATGCTTTGTTGCAAGCTGAATACGAGATATAAGATGATTCTTTTTCAATAATGGCTTTCTTCTTGCTATACATGCCAGCTTTGTGTAGGGACCAGGATATTGTCGTTGTGTGAACACGGACTTATGTCAGATATGGAACTTTGCAAATCTCTCAAATTCAATTTTGGCTCCACGATGGCATTCCTAACCAATTTTCTGCTACTTCGGCTGCTTTGTTTGTAAAAGTGGCTTGATCTGGATAGTGAGTGGGTGACATGAACAACATTCCACTTTCTAATGATGGACTTCACAGTACTCAAAAAATTAATCAGAGACTTTGGAATTTTTTGCAACTTTCTTCTGATCTGTACTTCTCTACCACTTTATCTCGGTCTTGTTTAGAAAGATCTTTGGTTTCCATGGTTGGTTTGTTGTATAATTATGTGAGTTGTGGCTTGAAGAGATGAGTTTAATCTAAAGTCAAGTTAAGCCACTTTGATTACACACAGGTGTAGCGACCAGTAAATTAAATTTGTGACATTTTAAACTTATTTTTTGGACCTGAATTAATTTAGGGTTGATTAATCAAATAGAGAATATTCTAATTTTCTTTGAAAATTTAACTTATTTACATAATATGAGCGTTTTTTAGCTTTCTCAATTTGGAGTAGATTCTTACATTCTAAATATAAATTACCCTTTGAAAGCTTCATGATTGCAACAGACGGTAATAAAATGTAGAAAACTTGCAGGAAGGTAAATGCTTTTGCAAAGCACTCTGTGTGACAGCACTAATTAATCAGATTTTAGCAAAACTAAAAACCGAAGAAGTGGAGTAAATTAAACAGTTATTAATTATTAATTACCGGTAACAAATAATATTTTGTTCAAATTACCCTGTTAATAATTGTTTATTATGTTCATTTATAATACTTACATGTATTAGGTTGTCCACAAATACATGCCGTTTTTGAACTGCGAACTTTGGAAAAGTATAAACCAGTATTGTAAAACATGCTTTAATCAAGGTAAGCACCATTTGTTTCAACGTATTTTTACCAATGTGTAACGATAGTGTTTAAATTTCTGCTGTGGGAGTCAGAGTTTCTATGGTCAATGAACTCCCTGAAAGCTTCTTTTGCAACTACGTGGTTTAGAAAGCGTTTGTTGTTGTAAACGTTGTCAAAGTGTTTGAAAAAAACGAAAATCTGTAAGGTAAAGGTTTGGGGAATAAGGTGGATGAGGCAGAACCTCGATTTCCAATTCTTGTCAGGTCTCATAACGCCGATTTTATTGATCTTCAGTCAGCTCATGCGGAACCCACTTACCCAACTTTTTCGTCTTCTAATCGCACTCAGGTGGTCGGCAATGCTTAATTTGCTTGTGCCTAGCTTTTCTTCAAGCTCACGTACTGTTGTGCGAGAGAGTGTCTCAACTGCTTCCCTTTATGTGTTTTCATCTAAGAAGGCTTACTTCCACGACCTTCGTGATTTTCAAGACTTTCATCTCCATGTCGAAACCTGTACGTTCAGTAACAGATCCATGGCCGAATACCGGGTTGATGTTCCATGTAATTTTGGTAGCTTTTCGTCCAAGTTTGAAGTCGTAGAGGAAAATCAGACGAAAGTCCTTCTCGTCCATGCTGCTTTGGGGGTTGCAAAACTTACTCTGAATAGTGTTGGATCAGCAGACAATTAAGACACCTTGTAGGCAACAAAGGTTGGATTAAATCAACCAACCAACAATACGTTACTCAATATTCAGCTCTAAATGTCATCGTGAGAACTTCGACAATTATTTCTGCATAACTTAATAATTTTAACAGTTATGCCACTTATGAATATTATTCCGTAGCATCTTAGCTGCTGTTTTGCCGTTAATATATTACTCATATTATTAATTACTGATGTTCCATGGCGTGTTGCTCTTAGCATGTTTTTTATATGTTTTTACAATGCGAATACCAAATGTCAGCATTGTTCCATTCATATCCGTAATGAGAGTCAATATTCTACTGATGTCAGATTTGAATTTCAAGCTAGAACTTCCGATTATATGTGGGAGAGAGAGAGTGAAAGAAGCCGTTTGGTGTCCTCACTAGCTGGTTCTGGTTCTATTATTATATTCATTCATCTTTATATTTATTGACGATTACAATTCACATTCCAGTCATTATGCTACATAAGACTTAAATATGCATATTTATTGGCATTCTGCTTCTACATAAAACATGTATCAACTCACTAAATTTGTATACGGATCAATGCGTATTTATATAAACGATCTGACTGCAATTGTGGCCCGGCATGACCAACCGTGTTAAGGCGTGCGACTCATAATCTGAGGGTCGCGGGTTCGCATCCCGGTCGCGCCAAACATGCTCGCCCTTTCAGCCGTGGGGGCGTTATAATGTGACGGTCAACCCCACTATTCGTTGGTAAAAGAGTAGCCCAAGAGTTGGCGGTGGGTGGTGATGACTAGCTGCCTTCCCTCTAGTCTTACACTACTAAATTAGGGACGGCTAGCACAGATAGCCCTCGAGTACCTTTGTGCGAAATTCCAAAACAAAACAAACCTGACTGCAATTGCAATGCAAACATGACTATTCTAATCACCAACGTCATAGAACGTGTTTGTCCTTTAAAGCGTGTAGGTGTTATAATATTACAGCCAATCCACCTTTCATTAACAAAATAGCAACGCAATAGTTGGCTTTTCTCTAGTCTATTCCTGCTAAATTAGAGATTATTAGCATAAATAGCCCTCGAGGAGATTTGCACGAAATTAGAACAAAACAAGCAAAGCATGTGAATATCCAGAATTACAAATATGTATCCGGTGTTTTATTGTAAAATACCACTGCACAGAAATATATTGACTAATTTTAATAACGGTGTTGTTGTCGAACTTTCATCATTACCTGACTGTTTGCGTATTTTTTGAAAAATTAAAATCGCAGAAATAGAGCATTTTAGTCAATTTCAGAAAATATCACAAATAAAGTTGTCACTTTATATTACGAATAAAAAACTTGTTATTGAAGATGTAACCCTAACTTTTATTCTTTCCTGCTTCAGGGTTCTTTTAGTTTCTTTACAGTAACTGATTTAAACAGTTATTCTTTCACTAAAGAAAAAATCGATTGGTTGTCTTGATTTTGAAGTTACGTTTTGTAAGACTAACACATAAAAAATGAAGAGTTATCATTGTTAATGAGGTGTGAAACATTGTGAAAATTGGCCATATGATCATGTGCTCGCTTAACGTAAGCATATATATATATTTTATCTTGTTTTGTTGAATAGTTTAAAATAAATGTTCAAATTAAAACTTACTTAAAAAGGCAATAGATGACGCTAGGGTAAGTTTTTCCTGTAATTTACTTTGATACACTTTAATTAAATACGCTGTGAATATGGTGAAGGTTAATTGAATGTGTGATAAATGTAGTAAAAGCTACCGTTTAAGTTTTTTTTTTAGAAATTCGACAGCCTAAACGAAGCTGATATCTCCTGTAGGCAAAATATGCTTTAATGCAGACAGCATCTTCTAAATTAAGTATTTTTAACAACTAAATTTGATTAGACGTTCATCAGAATTTTCAGTTGATTGCAATTTCATCTTATAAGTTTAGATACAAAATGTTAAGTTATATTTTGAAAATTCTAATTGCAATTAATTCTAGATTTTACCATTGTTTGAAGAAACTTCGTAGACGTTTGAAGATAATATAAATATAAATAGAACGCGCAAGCCAATCTTGATTCAATTGTGGTGATCGCGAACAAATGATTTCAGATCACATCCTACACATTTGAATCATGAAAAACAGTATAAGTTCAAACTAACTTGAAACATTTGTCACAAAATCAAATTATTGTTTCACAAGTTATCTTTAGAAAATAGTTCTGCAGTTTTCTTTGTTTTATAAAGTTCCGTCAGAAGAAGTCATGTTGAGTAAACTTAATAAAACGGTTCATTTATGTTAGATTAAGTTAAAGCTCAGAACTTTTTGTTTCAACCAAAGCTTTAACTTAATCTAGCATACGTTAGACAAAAAAAATTTCCAGTTAGGTTTTGCCATCATACAATCAAATAGTAGAATGATTGGATGATCTGAGCGTTATACAATTTTTTACTGTTTTCAGTAACCTAAGCAAGTCACTCACTGGTAAGTGTGATTTTACCACAAAAACTAAAGCAACAGAGTAGTTTGTATGAATTTATGCTTATAGTAAGCAGTCTGTAATGCGTGAAATACTTTGAGTACTGAAAGTTCATGTAACATATACATCATATGGAATTGTATTTTATCTATATTTATAATAGATATTTTGATCTGGGAAATGGCTTACTTTATTAGGGAAGGGTAGTGTAGTAAACTTGTGTTTTAATAACAGGTATGAAACAATTTCGAAGTTAAAGAAGGCAAGAGATGAGGTTTTGAACTGATGTTTACACTAGTTGCTACAGAGTTATCAGCAAACGTTTTTAATAATGTCACTGAATTTAACGTATGTAAATTATTTAAAAGTATTCGTACTCGCAAACTTGGCTAGGTCACTGAGGATCCTCCGCAGGGCAAGCTGTAAAGCTACGGACTTATAAGTTTAAAGTCCGATCTTCGATTCCACGCGAAGGAACATTTGAAATCCTAATGCGGCTAAATTAAAAAAAAAAAAATGTTAGAAATTAAATTCGGGATTGATTACTGATATCAACATCTTAAATTGTTTTAATGTTACGAAACATAGCGACAAACTTTAAATTAGAAAATTAACCCAGATAGTATTTTTAATATCGATATACCATTAATTACGCGCACTTTTAAATGTCTTGTTGTAAAACTATAAGGTTACTTTTGCAGGATCTACACGTGCTATGGGGTCAGTAAATCAGTATTTAACTTCAATTGTACTTACATACTCATTTATATTTCCGTGTAGTGGCAATATTGTTTGCCAATGTTTGGCAAAGGTGATTATTAGCGCTGTTCAAATGTTGGATAATTGAGACACAAAGATAAACGTGATAGCTTATTTTGAGATATCCAGGCACTTTCATGACTGTGGACATACTGTGAGACGTGAATGTTTAAGAATCAAACATTTTAGACAAAGGAAATTGAACTGCACAACGTAATCGCAATAAACTACGAAACACAGTCTGTTGGAATCAGTAATACTTTGTCCATGTATGTAATGTAAACTCCATGGCAAAAGTAGTGTGAATTTTCAGAAATCGGATGTTAAGGAATAAATTTTTATGTGTGCAACTTAATGTATAAATTACATATTCTAGCTTTGCATAGAACTAGCTGCGCTATCATTTGGACTTTTGTTTGTTTGTTTTGAATTTGGCGCAAAGCAACACGAGGGTTCTCTGCGCAAGCCGTTCCTAATACAGCAGTGAAAGACTAGATGGAAGACAGCTAGTCATCACCACCGACTCCAACTTTTTGGCTACTCCTTTACCAAAGACTAGTGGGATTGACTGTTACATAATAACACCCACATGGCTAAAATGTTGAGCATTTTTGGTTGGCGGGGATTTGAGCCCTGGATCCTCATATTGCGAGTTGAGCATTCTAATCAAGTGGAAATTCTTGGCCACACTAGATTTGATAACAAAGTTATTGGACGATTGTACTCTTCACAAATGAGTTAAAGTTTCATGCTTCTATCAGTGAAATAATGGTTCAAGAGAGGAAGTTCAAAAATTAGCGATGTACTCAGGAAAACGATAACAATAAATCAGTTTAAAAGTGCACAAAGTATTGACATAATTAACAAAACGTAAAAGAAAATTAGTTTCGACAAACCAAGCGTCGTTTTCAGTTAAACACCATTTATCATAAACTTTTCGTGGTGAATTAGTTGCGCTGTAGAAAAGCTTCAGTGTAAATCTTTTACTTTCGAGAGCGAATTGTTCGCCAACAATATATAAAGGCAGTTCTCTGAGTTTTTTGCTTGACGTAATTGAAGAAACTTTATTTTGATGCAGGATAGCTCCCGCTGTCAGGGGCACTCGTTGTAAAAAAAAACAAACTCCAAAGATGACAATTTAAAAAAGAGGAACACGTATGATTTAAAGATTTAATTCACAATTGCACTAAACTTTGGATTCCATGTTATGACAAAAACTTTCAATTTTCTATATTTATAAAATATTCAGGAAAAAATGTTTTTAACACTCGAGGTGTTAAAAGAACTGACGCTCTTTTCTGGAGTCATTCCGATAAAATCATTATAGTAATTTGAATATATCATTGTATTGCTATGAAGACGTTCTCTTATAACTTCCACAGAATACTACAAAAAAATTTGTTAGAAGGAATATGGCATATCAATCATTCAAACAACTTTATATCATGAAACTTGGTCCCCAGCTGGGAGAGCGGTAAGTATACAGATTTACAACGCTAAAATCAGGGGTTCACTTCCCCTTGATTAGCACAGCAGATAGATAGCTCGATGTGACTTTGCTATAAGAAAACTGATTGAGAACTGACATAGTTATCAACTTCATTTGATGAAGACGTAGCAACTTTATCAGTAAAATAGATTATTTTCCGTTCAAAGAACTGTGTGTATAAAAGGTGAGTTTGAGAGTATTTAGGTTCAAAGAGTGTAATTATGGATATACTAACAATGAAACGGATTTAATTAAGTTCATTGAATATAAATGCTCTTAAAATATTTTATTTCTAATTTTATGCATTCTTGGTTATCTGGTTTAAGAAAAACACTTTAATTCCGAAACCATGATCACTTAATTTTTCAGAATACTTCAATTGATTGTGTATCTTGCATGGCCTGGTGGTTAAAACTGGACTCGCACTCTAGGCGATGCGAAATCGAATAAACACACTCATCCTTCAGCAGTTAAAGTGTAATAAAAGAATGTACATGGCGCTGGTGGATAGTGTTGAATAGTTGCCTTCTATTAAAAATTAGGGATGACTAGCGCAGATAGCCCCTAAGTAGCTTTGCGCGAAATTCAAACAGTTTTAATACTAGAAATAAACGATCTTATAATACTAAATATTAATTTTTTTATTTAATTAAAATCTCAGCTTTTCTCTTTATAAGTTTTTTTCAGGAGCGTCCCACTTAAACACAAACTGTAACTTTAAAAAGTTTAAATAATAAATTCAAATTCTAATCGAATCTATATAACACTGTAGATTGTAGTAAAAGTTAAGAAAGCCAACACATTAAATTAAAACAGCTTTACTGCACTTTAACGTAGAACTGTAGGGAAGTTAATAGCAAAAGAAGTCGTTACAAAAAAGCTTCATTAAAATATAAATACGGCTTGGGTTTAATGGGACCCTCCTGAAGAAGCTGTTAATCGAAACGTTGAGTGTCAAGTTAAATAAAGACAACAATTTTGATTTGATGTCAAGTTAAATAAAGACAACAATTTTGATATCATAAGGTGGTTTACATTTAGTATTAAAATGTCTTCTATACATCAATATGCACTTCAGAAATTTATGAGATAATGTATTAAATTATTGTATGAAAACAATGAAAAATATTTTATATTATCAACATTGTTTGAAATAATGTGTAAGTCTTGGCTATTGTTTATATCTCTTTTGTGGCATAATGCGAGTTCCAATGTTGTAATATAACTACTTCCGGACGTAACTTACGAATAAACAACGTTTCTTTGGTTTTTATCATTTTTAGATATTAAAATAGTTAATTTAAATAAATCATTTAAAAAAAATGTTATGATAAATCAACATTCACTTGTTTATATTTTCGCTTTGGTAGTTTCATACCTTTAAAGTTAAAGAATAACTTAATTGACATTTTAATACATCAGGCTTATAAGATAGTTAATTCTGGGATTCATGAAGACCTGAATATTATATAAAGGAATTTGTTTTTACAAAAATAGTTTACTTCCTTGTTTGATTGGTAATACCTTTAATAAGTCTTTAATGGCGTTATATACCTCTAAAATTAACAAATGTTCTATAAGTAAATGGATAATCTACTGTACTTTGCAGTACACACAGAGAAACAAACTTTAAATTTAAGAAAGATTAAATTATCCTTAATTTTAAAGTTTATCCTTAAATACATCTTTGAATTGTTTTCAATCCGATTTGTTCTCTAATTAGTTATTTTAATTTGAGATGGTGTTCTGTAAACGAATTTCTCCTATGTCCTCCATAAAAGTACATGTCCATGGTCTAGTCATGACCATCTATACTGTACGATTCGTTGTTTGAATTCAAGGGTTAAAGAACGCATACAAAATATTACATATAATTAGTAAGCCATAGTTCAACATGATTTAGAAGACAGTGACTTTCTACTTACTGATGAACATTTCAGTGTTCTGGAAAGCGCTTCACTTACTGATGAGCTTCTCCATACTTTTAGGGGCGTTTCAGATGGAAACAAATAATTACTTATAAAAAATGTGGGGTAAAAATCATTACAGATTTGTGTACACCTGCATTTATATTATTAATTTAATCCTCTTAGAATAATTCAATGTTCAAAAGATTATCAACTTGGAGCAGGATTTAGTGTATTTGGATTAGCAAAATTTCCTCTTATTCTATGAAGTAAAGAGTTAATTATCCTGAAATTCAGAATGTTTATTAAAAACATTTTCAAATGGATTCTTAAACAACTTGGCGAAACGTTTTATTGTAGCTACTGAATATTCAAACATCGCCTTTTTTTTCTATGTTGCTCGTGTTTATGGCTAAGGGAATCATATCATGCACTTACTGGATTATGCGTATTAGTTTTGAAATCCATTGATATATTTTTAGAGATACAAAAGTCTGTCCCTCTGTCGAAAATTTACGGACTTGCAACGCTAAAATCTGGGGCTCAGTTCCCGAAGATAGACACAACATATAACTACGTGTGGTTTGGTTTGTTTCGAATATTGCGCAAAGCTATACGATGGCTATCTGCGCTAGCCGATCCTAATTTAGCAGTGTAAGACAAGAGGGAAGGCAACTAGTCATTACCACCTACCGTCAACTCTTGGGCTACTCTTTGGTTTGACGAAGATTCTTCCCCGCGACCCTTAACCACCTGGCCATGCCGGGTCAGCTAAATGTGATTTATTTATAAAATATAAACAAACAATACAATAGTCTAAGTAATCTTTCCTTTGAAAGTTATAAAAGTATACTGAATGTAGCAATAACGGAAGTTTGCATGAAATTCACAACCAGAATAGAAACGACACAATATATTTCAAGAATAATTTATTGTTATTTTATTAAGTACATCATTACAATTTACATCTTATAAATTGACTCACAAAGTAAATCCAGAGTATACGTTTTGTTATCGAATTATATACTTGTTCTAATTGAAAACAGTTCACATTAACATTGAACTAAACAATTTTTTTAAATAATTCCAAGCAGTAATAAATGATACTTTAAAACAATTTCGTTTTGTGTCTGCTTAGTTTGTAAACCAAATTATAATGAAAAAGAACATGTAAACTTTTAGTTAGTTTGATCTTCTTGTCAAATTCTATGTTTTATTAAGGCCCGTTACAAAGATTAGACTCCCAGTATAGCGACATGCCAACTATATGTACCCAGTAATAATGTTTTTCATTTAGTATGTTGACACATATACTTTTTCACCAACTGTTCAAATAACATAGATCACGTCATTGTCTCATAAGCTTTGTGCTAAATTAGACTTTATTAATATGCTTCCATAATCCCTTAATTAATCTACGTAAATCATCACTGTTCCTTATAAACCAGTGGCATGTCTTCAAGGTTTAGATTTAAGCTGTAAAGGTGGTCGTTGGTGAAGTTCAATAAATGTTCACTATAAGGAAGGTTAGTTTATCAAGGCTGCAGTCCTAAAGGAAGTTGCCAATATTAAATATAGTATGTGATTATTTTTCAATTAGAAGACACCTTTTTCTCTCTTTCTTTTACTTTCTATCTTTGGTAAAATTACGGACTCACAATACTAAACTTCGGGACTCGAATTTTCGCGTGAACACATATCCCATTGGATAGTTTTGCGCTAAGAGTAACTAGTCTACAAATCTACCATCGGCAACTTAGTACACAAAACTTAGTACCAAAAGAAAACGACAACAACTAAAACAGATGAATCTTTCGAGTAAATTTATTTTTATTAGAAGAGTGATACCGTTAAAGTATTTAATTTGTAAAAGTAATAAAATGTTTGAAATTGCATTTAAACAATGATTTGTACTCGCCTACAATCTGCTGTTCTCTATTTATTTATAACATTTCCTACCTATTTTTTTTTGCTATCTCTATAGAAAGGATTCTATCAAAGTTTTCCATACAACTAAAACTTTAGAACAGTTTGAGATTGTTTGTATATATATATATAAATGTCGTTCGTTTCAAAAAATTCATAATAAGCTCTTCTTGAGTTGCAAATCTCTCTTCTCCATTGTTTTAGGTCAGATTTGTTTTTAACTATTATTACACAGTCTATACTTTTTCAGGTAGCTGGCTCGTATAATATTTCACCGATATAGTAATATAATCAATTTACATACGTCAAGGAAGACGAGAAAAATAATAAATAATAATATGCTTTCAGCTTTCAGTGAAAATAATTAATTTCTTAAGAAAAATATATAAATATTAGGCGGAAATTAATTATCACTAAACTTTGTGAACTGATTTATTTGTTTCTACTTACGATGTTTGTCTAATCGGTTTAAATAAAAATACGTTGATTACAGATAATAATAAGATAGTGGTGTTCCTGCACAGAAAAAGTTATATGTGCAGTTTCTAGTTACGTATTAAAAAGTTAAAATACAACAAGGATAGTTATATTTAAACAAAGATACAAACACGCTAACACCAGAAACTAAATAAAAGTAAAGCACTTTAAGAAACCTCAAACTTTGAAATAAAACAAAAGATACAAATGATTTTGAGAAAGGGTTTAACGTTACCAATAAGAAAACAAAGAAACAATTTAGCTGAACAAAAGACTCCTATAGACTTTCAAGTTTTTACCAGAATTTTCCAAGAGCTTTCAAGCTGTGATAACAATATGTGCGTGAGTTTTGTTTCTTTTTCTGTCACACATTTTTCCATTTGTTAAAATAGTATGAGAATAAACTGTACATTAAAGTTTTAGTTAGTTCGCAGAAAATAAACAATAGCAAAAAATATACCCGATAGAATGAATGTACGTGGTTACCCTTTAGCAAAAATAAACAAATGTGTACAAAAAAAAGTAATTTTCTTTAACCAGAAATATCGAATATCACAGTGGTTAGATGATTTTATAATTTGCTTTTAGAAATTTGAAAAGATAAAAAATACGAGTTAGCATAAGAGTCAATACATAGATCCATCTCGTAAAAAGAAGGCCAGTCCCAATGCAGTAGTATAAAATAGACAAAAATTGAAACAAGTCCACAGTTTTATTTCTGTTGTTAATGTATTGGGAACTGTTTCCATACCTATTTATTTTTGTAGTAAAAGACCATTAAAAGTTAGTTTAAAGTATGATATTGTTTTTAAAACATCTTTAAGAAATGAAGGCATTTGTTTCTTTGAACAGGAAGTCAATATTTGAAAGCTATAAAAGAGATCATTAAATGATAACTATGAATCATTTCTTTTAGCAAATTTAAACTGTAATTCTGCAAGATAAGGTAGCGCATATTGTCATATTCGGAAGCATTAAAAAAATTTAAACGGATATGAAATGTGACAGTTCACTACAAATATCAACTATCTATCTATTTATGCCATTCTATATGAGCTTGTTATAACTTACAAAAACCAGAAACAAAAATAAGTTAAACAGAAAACGCTGCACTAATTGAAAAGATCCTAGGGAACAAGCTACAATGTGGGAGTGTAAAATGTGTCCTATGTTTTGGAGGTGACTCGGGAAGAAGGATCCACATTGCGGTAAAGATACACAGTCTATCAGTTTTAACCTCCATTCGCCAGTCTCATATAAGTCGTAGTAGACTTGGGGAATGGGTGGTGGCTGGGAACTATGCTAGTTTGTTTGGATAGCTGGATGGGACGATTCATGCTGGTATGGTTCGTTTGCTGTGCTGTCAATTAGTGCCTTTCTACCATATTGGGGCTGGAATGCTAACTTCAAGAGGAAAATTTTCAACTTACTTACCCCCAAATGGTAGTACCTTATTTTCTTCTTCTTTACTTGGGAGAGCAGTCATCTTCTCACAACTGTCTGCAGGCAGTGACAGGTAATATAAATGTGGAACGTTGTGGGCTTGAGCACCCACGTCTCGCTCTCCTAATTTCCATTTCTTTATCTGTTGCTGCTCTTTTATTTCTTATGTGAAACTGGCGAATGGCAGTTAAGACTGATAGATGGTGTATCCCCACCACAATGTGGATATTACTTCCCGAGTCACCTCCGAAACCTAGGATACATTTTATAATCCCACATTATAGCTTATACCCTGGGAACTATTCAAATAGTTTAGTGTTTTTGTTTAATTTATTTTTGTTTCGGCTTGTTTCTAAGTTATAACAAACTAACATAATTAGTCAAAGGTTTGGATTTGTTGCTTTTCAACGCAGTCCTTCCTTGTGATTTTGCTTATTAACTTCATTGAAATGTATTCATTTTCACTAAAGTCTATCTATCTGTATACATGTATGAAGCCAAATCGTCAGTAAAATTCATTTGTGGATAAGAAGGCAGTTACCACTTTAATAGACGAAGGAAGGAAAGTGTTTTCTTATGTATACATATATATGTATATATAAAGGAAATGATATATATATGTATATCAAATAAAAAAATACAAAAAAGTACTTTGTTTTTGAAGTAGAACAGCTCCTAATGTAACAGATGTAGTGATATTAAAAAGTATTTTAAATAGCGCATTTGGAAGAAATTAGATATCAGTAGTAAAAATATAGCATGATAATATTAGCTCTAGCGTGAGATTTCTTGTAGGAATAAAATCTAATGTTATATTTAAATATGAATGAACGTATTCGTACCAACTATGAACTTAGTAGAGGTAAGAGTCTAACGTTTTTACGGTTCTGTGGAAAAATAGAAGAAATTAATTAAAGTACGTAAGTTCACAAACTTTGTGTTTGATTTTAGTTAATTGCAATGCTACACAATGGGCTATTTGAACTGTACCCACCATAAGTATCGAAACTCGATTTTTAACGTTATACATTTGCAGATTTACTGCTGAGTTAGTGGGAGGCAATTTTGCCAGCAAGTCAGCGTAAAGCAGGTTTTAGATACGACATTGTATGTTAAACAGTAACTACTGTTTGTATTAACAATTAACATGAATGGAAACGTTTTATTGTTATATCATTGTTCATTCCACATATTACACCAAGCAACAAATATCTTTTATTCTCCTAGATACTATTCATTTTCTTCGTTATTTGACAATACTGATTCTGAAAATCATCTTGAAAATTACTGGTCATCTTTAGTTTTTAAGGTATGATAAATTTATTTAAAATATATTGCAAAAATAATAAATGTTATTTAATAATTTTATTTATTCATTGTAAATTTCACTTAAAATGTGCAAGAAACAATACTTAACAACAACATCATTTTAAAACATAATGAGTGCAATAAGGTTATACAATTAAAATAACTGAGGCTGTGTTTAAAATGTTCATCATAATATTACAATTTAAAAAAATATCTACTAGACTTGTTGCTCCTTTTGTATACGTTCTCAATTTTACGCTTAAGAACCACGATCGTAGGATTCCATCGTCTGTGGTATTTGCTGCTCCACTGTTAATATATCTTGGTGGAGGAGCTTACCATGCTCACTTCTCACTGCATCTAAATCATTTGGAAGAAAGTCTAAGTGGGTGTGTAGGAAATGCATCTTTCGTGACATTCAATACTCCATTTTCTTGTAGTTCGAATATATCATTGCAACATAGTTTCATTTCTGTAATCTCTTAAGAAAAGTTTGACAACCAGTTTAAATGGTTTTCAGGTGGCAATTCCTTTCTGACTGAATAATCATCATCCACCAGCAGTTCCAAAATTTATGGCCCAACAAAGAAAATTTTCATTCTTCCTTCACTGAATTTTGACAACTTCTCAGACAAATATCTGAAACTATTATTGGTTTTGTTCATTCCTTTTACAAAGGTTATTACTCTGTATTCTGGTTCTATGGTATGTACTTCTCTTTCACTAGAATTCTTTTAAAAAATATTTATATTGTCTTGGTTATCTCTGTAGCACTAACAACAAGAATATTTGGTATACCTATTCTACAGGCCTAGAAGGAGTACAATAGCTTTAATTTTATTACATATATCCTACCTATGGTGATCCTATTTGATGTCTTCAAGTATAATATGCATACTCTGATAAGTTTCTTTCATGCTTACACCACGAGCAACAGGAATCAACAGCTTAGTGTTCCCATTGTATGAAACTACAGCTTTTAGACTGCCTTTAGATTAATTGATAAAAAATCTCCATTCTTAAGAACGATATTCAGTGCCTAATTTTTTCGATAGTGCATCAACATTTTTAGAGAAGCACAAAGTATCATGCATGCTGTAGTAAAAAGCAATACTTTGATGACAACTTTGGTTAAACCAAAAAGTTTCCCATGATGCCTTAATAGAGAGAAGTAACAAATAAGATGAATTATATCTTCTTGTGTGATCAGGTGAGGCAGTTTACGTTGATGTGTCATAGGAATAGAATTACTGGATGAAAATGATTCACTGTCTTCTTTTTTTTACAGGATAATTCTTTTGTTTCCAAATTTTGAAGATTGAATTTTGTTTTGACTGTATGTGAATCAAGGCGAAGTGACCAACTGAGTGAGTGAGAGGCAAATGAAAGAAAGAGGCGTCTGACTCTACTTCTTTTATGCTCAGTTGAAGAAATACTCGAATAATTTCGCAAACTGAGCACGTGAGGGTTTCGTGTTTCTCAAGCGGACCAGGTAAGTGTTGAAATAAAGCAAAATGAGTGCACTTCACTACTACTCTATCGAGAACAAATACACATATGAAAGATACATTTGAAATTTTACACTAATATGATGTAGCTAATGTTTAAAGTTATAAAAAAATATATACCTTTTATTTAAACTGTTTGAGTAAACTTAAGTTCATAACATAAATCTATTGTGCTGAGTTGATTGCATGGTATTTCACATAGTCCTAATAAAATAATGAAATATTACTATAGTTCAAAATCTAGAAGTTATGGAAAAATTCTGACTAAATTTTTGAATTCAGTACTATGAAATTACGTCGAATATTTTGAATTTTTTAGTAACAAATTTTCTGCTGTGTAATGTTATGTGTCACGTTTTTTGTTACCTAACTGGGCAAAATACCATTCTACTATATATTCTTATTTTTAATATCCGCTTTTAGTTTTATATCGTTGTTTAACCTATCATGTCTTTCGTTACTGTTTTGACCGTAATACCATTATTTTACACATGTCTTTCTTATCCGTTTTTACTTTCATTGTATCATTGTTCATTCCACACATTATCTGTCATATCTTTTGTTAAAACATGGAGTAATATAATTTTATTAAATACAATCATTTCTATATAAATTTGAATTATCTTAAGAATATTATAATTTCATAATGAATATCTGTTTAAACAGGTGAACAGATCTGTTGCTGACAGCAATGAAATTAAAACTTAGTTTCTAAACAAGAATTTTAATCAGTTGTTTTAAACATTCTTCAATTACAATGAACAAGTTAAAAAAATCTGTTTTACAGTGTATCAAATAATACACATGAAAAATGTTTGCCATTTGAAGCTTGCTTGATAAATACGGAAAACAAAAAACATAGGTTTCCTGTTTAGTCTGTATAATTTTGTTTTTCACAGCATGCCTTTTGTAAAAATAATATCATTAATTATTCATACTTTTGGATGAAGATGGTAACAGGTCCACACACAGTGAAAAGTTAAATCGTGTCGGTTTTAAAGTGTATTTCTATACTTTTATATTTCTAAAACGAATAAAATAATTGTAAATCACTTTTAATCTTAGATGTTTTTGACATAAATGCATGTCAATACAACATTCTTTCTGGCAAATAAGTAAGATAATTTTTTTAACTTATGGATAGATATAATAGTTTTGAGCTATAACATTGAAAGTAATTCAAAAAGCAAATCTTTGGATGCTGCGTCCCGAGGTTAAATGATATTGGAACAAAATCCTTCTTTAACCATATGATACCTTTTCAAAAAAGTTGAAGTATTTTATTATATGCAAATTAAACAAATTCTTGATGTGAAGAGGGGAAGTTTTAATCATCTACAAGGATATATTTATAATGTTGGCTGGGTTACCAATAAATGGTTTGTTAAATACATCATTAATTCTGCTGAAACCATAGTAGTTGGAACTGAGACTGGCCTTTATTAAATTTCATGGTAAATGGGCATACCTTTTAATTGCTGTATTAAGCACCTTAATAGTTCTTGTAATAACAAGTTTTGGACGATTTGTCTCTGTAATTGTTCAGTATAAGATAACATTGAAATTACAACAATCGCTAGCTGAATTACTTCTACTGATAAGCATTTCTCTATTGGTGTAGTATTTTAAATCACTAATCCTTTAGATCATATCATGTTCTTTAACGTTTCGCAGCTGATATATAGAAAATGAGAAATATTGAAAGTTCTACGTAGAAGCAACATGTTGTTCTATAAGGACTTCTAAATGTAAACATCAACAACAACAATAAAAAAGTTAAACTTGAATATGTTTTTATATGTGTTTTGTTGCTCTCTTCGAAAGGATAACAAATATTATGTTACTAGGTGGAGACAGAATGATATAATATGTTTAGATATGTAGCTTAATAGTAAATTATTAAACATAGAGAAAATCCACATTTTGTCCAAGTAACTCTAGAAATTGTTACGCAACATTTATTAAATCATATTTGATTAAGATTTAATTAATAAATAGCGATTAACATTTGCAGCTAAGGTCTGGAATGTATGTTATTCCTTAGTATTCTCGGACTTCAATATTATAACTAAATAAAATCAGTGGAGTATTAGCTGATAAGAATCCATATTTCATTTCACCTATAATTAGTTTGAAATTCTCGTTGTTTCATAAAACAACTTCATTTCTATTATTGTATTTAATTCCGCGTATACAATTAAAAGCTTATAACTGTAAGAGAAATCTGTGGCAAAAACAGATAATTATTTGCATAAATGTATATATGAAGAAAATAAATAATTAATAAACGATAAAATTATACACACAGATCAAAGACAATAGGCTATTAATATTGAGTTCTAACTGACTTTTGATAGCAAATAACACTTGTATTTATATTATCGCTACTTTTTACTTTGAGAACAGCATTGAGTTTTTTTCAGAAATTTCTGCTGCTTCCTTCATAAAATATAAGATATTATTGATCACTATAAAATTAGTTTTCTTCTTGAAATAAAGCTCGACATCAGAGATGTAAATTTATAAATCCATTAGTACTTTCTTTGGCCAGCATGAAAGAAAAAACTTCAACATTACAAAACCAATGTTTTGGCAAGTTCAGAACACCATACAGTTTATTGGCTGAAATTTCAAATTATGTCACTTCAAACACTATTTATCTTAACCCCAAATATTAGTGATATTTGTCTTTTAATCTAAAGTATTTTTGGAAAATCTTATATTCACTTTTCAAATGATTTCATTATTTATTGTATTAATATTTTAACTTGTATGACTTAAACTATTTTTATCTATGCATTATAGTCTTTAAATTATATTATTTTTTTATTTATCATAATTATGGCATTACTTACAGTAGAAATGGGCAATGTGTGTAATAGAGATTGAAATATCAAACACCATGCAAACAGAATGTAAACTAAACTTTATAAGCACTTTACGTGCATTGTTTAGAACTAAACAGACCAGACAATACAGAGTAACAAGCCACCAAAATCTCAAATTTGACTATTTGACTGACTGATAGGTTAATGCTGTTGAAACATCATAGTTCTCTCCATCCTTCATCTTATTAAAGTCTAAAAGCACATTACTGAATTACGCTACTTTAGCTAAGAATTTTTATTGGTTTTTCTTAAAATAATCAGTAATAGCAATAACAATTTTCCAACACTACTAACGACTCATCAATATGCTAGTAGCTATATTCTATGATAACGAGCACACTCTGTAATTTGCCAAGTAATAAACCGTCCTCATATCACGTGCACATGCACTACGCGATCAGTCTACAGCTGTATCAGCTGGATCAAAAATGTGAACTATGTAGATTTACTAGACTTAGGTTTAATTATGATCAAACTTTTAAAAGTGAAGTTTTCCGTTCTACACATCTGACTCGATTGTTCTGTATAGGACAAAGGAACTCTATCACGGTGATTAGTGCCTAAAATGTGAATCTCCTGCTAAGAGCGAAAGCTACCACTGCCGAAATCTTACACGGATTTGCTCGACTGCTTTGGACTGAAAACCAGAACAGTGGGTTGTATAATGTACCTTTGCAGTGTTTTCAAACTATGTGTGGCCTATTAATATGTAAGGTTGTACTTTAAACAGTGCAATTTTAAAACATGCCTTTCAATGAAAGAAAATTAGAGAAAAGAAGAAAGAATTATGTTGGTAACCTTAAAAAGTCTTATTCTCAGCAAATAGAGCTTCACTGTAAGAATAAAAATATGTTTATAAAAGGTAATGGTCAAAAAAAAAGGTTGTCACTTGGCTAGATAGGAGAGAAACAATATCAAAGGTATTAGAAAAAGCCAAGATATTTCGAGAGATAGTTCTAAGGAAGGTACAAGAAGGAGAGGCCTAGAACTCAGTCACTTTTGTGACATAAATGCAAAAAAACAAAGTTACGATACAAATGTAAAAGTAAAATAACAAAAAAATAAGAAGAAATAAGAGTACCAAAAAGTAAGGAAACAAGGTCGGGTTGGGTGGGTTAACTTTACAACACTTGACGGTTTTTGACAAAGTGCAACCTTAAAGGGGGTATGGACATCCTTCCGCCCATTTTTATTTCATGTTTTACTTGAACACTGATCCAGTTAAGTTATAGACTTGAATTAGTTTTATCAGTAGCTAATTTTTTCTAAACACGTAACAAATTTTAAAATTTCAAAAAATCAGCGGTTTTAATACTATTCTTTTGGTTCACTCCATTAGCAGTCAGATAGATATAATGTCTCACATAACCAGAGTATGACTATTGGAGCTTCTTGTCTCGCTTCCGATATGAAACACCCCTCTTATGATACCATGCATTTGGTAACGGTTACGTAATATGATTACACACATACATGTATCTTTACTTAGTTGCTGAAACAAAGGTTAAGAGAGAAAAATTTATCTGTATACATAATTCATTTAGTTTGAACAATCAATCACCAAGTTACAAAAAAACATATTGAGGTTGCACTGTGTCAAAAACCAAGTGTTGTAATATTATACCGTCTGTTGTTTCTAACTTCATTCCTTATTTCTTAATTTTTA
Source organism: Tachypleus tridentatus (assembly GCF_004210375.1). Lineage (NCBI taxonomy): Eukaryota > Metazoa > Arthropoda > Merostomata > Xiphosura > Limulidae > Tachypleus > Tachypleus tridentatus. The sequence continues at coordinate 96,421,307 of NC_134828.1, forward strand.
TTTAAAACTATTTCAAAATAGTTGTTAAATCTTATTTTTTTAAATACTTTATTTTTATTTCGCTTTTACAGTTCACTTGTCATTAAGTGTTTTGGTTGATAAATCTCAAAATTGTTTTACATATTATTACTTGTCGCACAAAAAATATAATTTTCTAAACTATTATTTATTCTAATTATACTTTTTCTTCGTCTCCTATCAGTTACACATAAACACCTTATAGTATTTCGTAATTTTTGGGATATTTTCGAAGGTGATACAATAACAGTATAACTGATTAACATGCTATAATAGTCAATTTTCATTTACCCTTGACGAAGGAGTATCGTTTTATGAAAGCGCTCAGGTTATTGAATTTCTTTTCTCGTACGTGCTTCTGAATAGCATGAGTGTAATGTAATACTCATATCTTAAACTTTATTTGCAAAGAAATCAGAACATCATTCTCTTCACAAGTAAGAAATACGAACAAAATAAATTAACTTTCATTGTGCCTCGCAATTAGTGACACAAAGAAGTTTATGCTTGGAATTCATAATTCCCTTAGACTTTATATATTAACCAACTATACTGTTACTTTTTTACCTAAACTGTTATTGGAAAGAAATAAAAATACCTCAGAAAATTAGTGTGATTAGAAAACTTTCGCTTTTCACATTTCAGTCAACCATTTCTGATTTTATAAGTTGCAGCATATTTGTTCTACTCGGACTTATTTCTCTTTAAACAACACGTAATAAATTAGATCACCATAGCCTAATTCTTATTGTTATCCGTTTATGTTTATCATAATACTTTATTGCTTTCATTCTTTTGAATTTCACGCAAAGCTGTATGAGGCTATCTGTGCTATCCGTCTACAATTTAACAGTATAAGGGTAGAAGACAGGCAGCTAGTCATCACCATCCAACGCCCATTCGTGGGTTACTCTTTTACCAACAAATAATGGGATTGACCGTAATGTTATAATACCCCACAGCTGAAAAGGCGAGCATGTTTTGTATGATGTGGATTCAAACCTGCGACCCTGAGATTACGAGTTGAGCTCCCGATTGTTTTTGATTTTGTCACATACACAACTTACATGCCTCTTGTCACATACACAACTTACATGCCTCTTGAGTTCTTTTGTTCTTGATAAAATTTATTTCTTCAAATTGAAAGACTTCGTCTTTTCTCTTCCTTTTAAAATGCCCCCCGCTAGTACAGCGGTATGTCCACGGGTTTACAACGTTAAAATCAGCGGTTCGAGTCCCTTCGGTGGGCTCAGCAGATAGCCCACTGTGGCTTTGCAATAAGAAAAACACATACACTTCTTTTAAAATTTAGCCATAGGAAAATGGTATGTACAATCCTATGTCTTTCAATCTATCAATAGATTAATAAAAGTGGGATACTTTGTTGAAATATGCAAATAATATTTTATTCGATCTTCTTTTTTTAGATGGAATGTTCTGAAACAAATGAAAGATTATTATTTTTTTAAATATCATGTCCTAGGTTCAACACAACCTTAATTACGTACCACTGGAAAAGCATCATTTGATATTCGTATTGATCGTTTTATTTAAAATTCGTAAACATTAAAGAAGACAGAATTACATCAGCATTTACACCAAAATTGACATTTGTCACGATATCTTAAATTTCTGAACGCATATATGTTTTTGAAACAGCGGAATACAGACTCTTAGGATATACAAAAAAAAAAAAAGAAAAATTATGTAACCAACAAATCCTATAATAACTGCATCAGATTATCACCATCAAGAAATACGGTTTTTATGAATATTTTGTCCAATAAGAAACTATTTCATGAACTTATGTTTGAGGATATATATAACAATATTTAACAGAAAGAAAAACAACATTAACATTAATCAGCCCATATAAAATGCTTCTTCATTGATTAAATAAAGAGTATTTAATTTTTTTATAAGCGCAATGTTAAAATATCTTTAAATGTAGCAACAAACGTACAGCTACATGGTGTAAACGTGGCTTAAGTAATAAATAGACAAAGTTCAATAAGCAAAATAATATATCTAAATAAACGATATAAAAAATAAAACATTAAACACAATTTTGAAACCAATACAACTCAAAGATATAGAGAATGAAAGGTCTTAAGTCTTCGAATGAAATAATGTTTTATTAAAAATTCTACGTTAAAGGACAATATTTTCATTGAAAAACACCTCGTGGTGATATTATTTTTGTAAATTTTAAATACAAAATTTACATTTCTGGTACTTATATTACATATCTATTTCATATATGTAATTAGTTAAATACTAGGATTAATTCTCAGACTTATTATTATTATTATGTGAAGTATCTTGTTTTTAAAAGAAGTCTCGCTGTGTCTAACGAATTTATCATAAACTACACAGCTTGTTATATAGCATCGGTAAGCACGTTATCATAAGTAGTCATAATTTACACTTTGTTAGTGACCGAAACCTTAAACAGTTCATCAAAAACAAAAGATAAAAGTTTTGATTCTATGTCACCACTTAGGCCTAAGGTAGTAATCTCACCCAATTATTTCAGTGGCTGTGACGAGTGAGATTATAATGTAAGTATGTTTAGTTTGTTATACCTCTCTCACAGAATTGTTATTATTGAATTAATAAACGAACAACCTATCAAACACAGTATCCTTTTATAATATGTATATATTCGTAAATATGTGATACAAAAGTACCATTTGCGCAAAAATAAGTCTTTCAGTGTTTTTACAGAATTGAATTAGATTGACAGAACATACCTCAACATAAAATGTAATTCTTAATCAAAAAGGCAAGAAAATATTCAGATAAGCTACTCTTTCTAATGCAATGGGAAGTAAGTGTTCCTTACGTACATTCAAAACACCATTTATTATTTTATAGAACTGTAGTCTATCTCAGGATAAGCTTAACAGTGTTTGAGTAATATTATGCATTGAATTTTGCATAACATTATTGTTTGTGTCAATTTTTTTATACCCTGTACTGCTTAAGTTCTGTGATAAACCAATCTGTTAATAATATTGCTTCTTTATAACTAAAATTGTCCCAAAACTGTAGTAAACATCTCAGCAATATTGCTTAATTTATTCCCACTCCACAACTTCTCTATGGTATTGCGTCAGAAGTTGTCTGCAACAGGTAACATTTAGACAAAATTCTAATGTAAGTAATTTTTCACACAAAATTTTTACTGGGTACGTTACTACTAAAATGTTTCGGAATATTGTCAGTGTCAGACATTCATTAAAATACTTAGTAGATATAGAAATACATACATCTGGGTTCTACTATATCGAATTATACAAATTATTACAGGATATAGTGTGTAATAGTAAGTTAACATTTGCTTTAACTACTGACACAGACTTGAAAAAAAAAATCGGTTAGAAAATTAATATTTGTGCAAAACTGATAAACATGTTGACCAGCAAGCTTATGTGATCACAATCTTACGATTTGTTTGTTTGTTTTTGTTTTATAGCAATCAGGTTCTATATCGGTTTCTAACCTAAAATCGGTTAGTAGTTCTTTATCTGCTGAACGTATTAAAACAAAATAGAAACGGTTTAAATACTGTAAAGTAAAGACAGCGAAAATATATGGTTTCAATTTATTAGGTAACTGAAGATAATGAAAGGAGAATTAAACCCACTAGTTTTTTTTTTTATAATCCGCCAATTTTAACTCCTATTTTTAGTTCTGTAACTGAGGCGAGAAAAGTATTTAGCATCGTGTAAACATATACTGATTGTAATTAAATCAATAACAATAAATGGTTTATAATACAACAGCACATGTATATAAGAATACAGAACCTCTGTAAACATGCTCTACTTACATGAGAACTTGCTCAGCATAAAACATTTCCTTGTTTCACGTTAAGTACTCGGGATGCACCATGGAACATAACACCTTACTATGTGTACCACATACATAAATACCTATAACGTTAACAACTTACTTAAGTTACACTAATTTACTTATGGAGTTACCTCTATAAAGTTTTACTTTTTTTTCTTTTGGAAGGAGAGTAAGAAACAGTACGCAAGCTGAATAATATTAACGATATATATTTTTGTTTGCCTACGTACTGATACGCTAAATTTCTATACCAAAAGCTTTGACACTCACTTCTCTATCTATGAAGCAGAAAGAAGGTAAATGTTTCATGCAAGTAGTTTCGTTTTATGAAATGTTATATTTCTTTTCCTTGCAACTACGATAAAGTTAGTGAAGAAACTTGTTGCCTTAGGCCTGTCTGGTCACGTACTTAATATTATTATTGACGCCTGCCTGTAGTTGATGATTATCTTTAGATGTTTAATTCCTTTCATAGCATGATTTATTTTTTTAGTTTCTATGAAAGATTACGTCCAACACTAGTATAATAGTGAATACATTTTCATGTTGTTTCTTTCTAATTTATATTACTTGTTTCAAGCTGCGAGATGAGGCGCCGAAAAAAGGCACAGAAAAGTTGAAACCATTGTAAAAATGGTAAACATAATCAAGCACACGCGGTCGATCACCATGGCAGCAAATTTCCACTCTGCTATGATTTCGTTTGCGTCATCTTCGTCCCGTAAATGATTTGTGATGAAGCGGAGTTCACGCGTGATCGAACTAAGTTCTCTTTGCGTAGTAATACAAGAATGTATAGCTGAGCTATCGTCACTTGAAGGAACGTGTAAGTAGCCAGGTGTAGAGTAAGCTGTCCGAAAGTCGTCGTCGATTTCCAAGACGTTGGCTAACAAGCTTCTGGAAGAACGTTCTTTTAGTTCCATTTCTTTAATTTTTTTGTTAAACATTACTCTTTTCTCTTTCATTTTTCGACCTGGTCTGCTCATACGTAATATCCATGGAAGCCAAACAAGGAATAAAGATTTTATCTAAAGATGAAATAAAAGTAAAATTCTAATAAGTCACACCATTACCAACTGAAGAAACTAACAAAGTTGATAGACAATTATATCACGTATAATATGCAAAAGGACAACATTTTTTTCTTCAAGGAAATAATAATATGATATGGAAAAGGTTGAGTGTATTACACAAACCTTTTGTACTCAAATATATTTTTAAATTAACATAAAACGCACATTAAAAGTCTTTATTCAGATGCATAATATACCTGCTAATATTCACTCTTAGTCACCCCAAATAAGATCTGCTCAGAAATTGTCACCAGACAAAATTCCAGGGAAAAATTTATTACTTATGTTCGTGCTTTCATACCCTGTTCCATTAATGCCTGGTTGTTTAGGCAAAATGTACCCCTTGTACTGAAAACGAATGCCTCTTTTATTTCCTGAATTGTTAATTTAATAATTCGATTTTTCTGTAATCGTTTCCATTCTGCTTATTATTATTTTTTGAGAAACAGTGCTTCTTGCTGGTCTTTGATAGAAGAACAGACTATCAGATGTATTCGAATATGCAAACCGATAAAAGAAGGAAGTAGCAATAAGTTTGGTATATAGAGATCTATAGGCTGTACAGAACTATCAAACGTTCGATAGGGCTGTACAGAACTATCAAACGTTCTTCCTAATTTTCTTTATTAGACGGTGTAGAAAATGTCCTGGAGGTTCAGTTACGTCCATATACTCACCACTCTTAATAGACATACTATGGACTTTTCATTCGTAAATGGAACAAAAATGAGCGTTCAACCGGTAACAAGCAGACCAGTTATATAGCTTAATATCCTAAATAGTTATTCAAGCCACGCAAATGACGGTAAAGCACAGTGAAAGTCGTTTTGATTTTTGCGGAGATTTCGCAGCACTGACATACGGCTTTAATTTATTTTATTAATAATTAATTAATAAACAAGATTTTATGTTTTACTTTAGTCATTGAATGGTTCGTGCCTGGATAGTTGTGAAGTTAAGGATGCGCAAATCATTGAAAATGATCTATAATCAATGAGAATATTGTATAATGTAAGTGTAAGCATTTATGTGAATGGACGAACAGACATTATATAGTGTTTTTGTGGAACACATTACTCGAAGCTGTATTGGAGTAGCATTAGAACCAGATATACGATCATTTGGGGATGTTCTAGCGTCACACTGTCAAGATTTTAACTATTCATCTCGAATAAGAAACCGTTAAAGTTACACACTAGTCAGCAAAAAGTCCGAATCTCATTTACCATAAAAAAATATTTTGCTATCCTTTATGCATCCTGTATTAAACAAATTAGACAGGATATTCCGTTGTTGATCAAACTATCCTGAATGCCGAGAATAATTGTTACTGAATATATCGTTTTGTCAAATGAGTTTGTTTTTTTGAAACAACTTCAATGAGATCCCTCTCATTTTTTAACCATTTTGAATATTGCTAATGAGAATACTACGTTAACAGCTTTTGTGAATAAATCTTTCTTTTAAAAATAAACAACAGTTCCACATCTGTCTGTTTTTATCAGACTGGAGAAAAATTGATTTACAGTCCTTCCCCTTTAATTGTTGGAGCAGCATGCTAGACAAATATATATAACACTGATTTTAATAACGTGGGTGCTTGATAAATCAAGCATGAATATCTGTATAATTATTAATATTTCTATATATTCATATATATATATTTAAAACTGTAGAATAAATATTTAATTTTTCTGGTTCAAATGAGTCTTTTAAAGCATCGATATGAAACCGATAAGGCGAATATAACATTTCATGTAACGTACAATAAATACTTCTATACGTGTTTATGTCTAAAAACAAATAGTTTTGAAGGTCTGATTCGATAACAGTGAAAAGTTACATACATCTGTAGAGGCTTAAAACCCATGTATAAATAATGTTCATACATACATAAATAGCAATGGGCAGATATTTATGTACAGTGCGTACATAACTTTAGATTAAAAAAATTTCGAATATCTAAATAAAACAGTCGCATGAAAACCATAGCCGATGAACAGTCACGGTGAGCTAGTATATATCAAAACTACAGAATGTCTCTTGCTTTTGAAAAAGGTATGAAAGAGCCTTTTCCAAAACTAAATATTCATACATTCAAACTATAAAGATGTGTTAAAATCGAGAAATTATAATACATAATATTATCATTTTTATTTAATTATATTCGAAAATAAGGGAATATGGATTAACTTGCAATACCAGAACCATCCAGAAGGAGACATGCAACTAACTGTACCTTAGCAGTTGTAAACAAATTGCAGTGTTTTGTAACAGGTGATAATCTACAAGCTAAAAGGTCGGTAACAAGACAAAGATTTTGAACATAATCAAGAAGGACCTTCGTCTGGAAACTAGGAAAGCAGATTATGGGTTAACCATACTAACGCTTCTATCCATATTTACGATCCACCGTTGTTTATTATAAGGAGCTAAAGAATAAAATGGGTATTCATGTTGTTACATACAAAAGCATAGCGATTAAGTCGCCAGATGCGACGTCTATAGATTTACATGTAAATCATACTATTGGAACTCATGATGGGAAAACGGCGTCGACGTGCATCAGACGGATCGTGGAAAATACCGCATTCTTTATACACAGCCACCTTAAAAGAGAACCGTTTCTGTTGTTTTTTATAATAGAAACTAAGTTGTAGGGCTACTATTAACACGTACAGTAATCAAATAGTGCATTACTGCACACGGCAACATGAACAATAACGGAGTGACGAGTCTTTATATTGTTTCAATAAACCCACTCAGCTTCTGTTTTACTTTCAGAGAATAACTCACTATTTTCCAGAAAGAACTGTCTATTATATTTTGTGTATTCAGTTTCCAAGTAAAGCGAATGTCAACACAAGTTATACACATTTACAAGAAAAATTAATATATGTAGCAGTATTAATCTGATTTTTGATTTTTAATTATAGGATTTTCACACCAACGTATAAAATACATTTCATCTTCAAAAGTATAAGTACTTAAAACAAAAGAACGTTTAACTTAATTTGTTTGTTTTCGTTAAACACAAAGCTATAAAATAAACTATCTGTTATGCCCACTGCGAAACCCGATAATTAGCGAAATGAGTCTTATGAATTACTGTTGAGCCATGGGGAGGGGTGTTTAGCTCAAACAAAGAATGAATCAGAATATATTTAATTCGGTTATGTTAATTTTGTATAAGTATTTTAGCATTTAAGGTCTTTCTGAGAACTGAATTTTTTGTTAAATTTTCCTCACATTTTCTTGTGATAAATATAACAATTTTTTATACTAATATTTTTATTTCATAATTTAAGTTTATAAATTTGTAAACGTTTTCATTAAAAGGGATAACGTACTTTTTTGCTCCATAATTGTAAAATATTTGATGAATGACACAAAAAAATTCTCTGGTATTTTCTAATGAAAAACAAAATCTCTTGTAAAACCTAACATAAAACCTGACCCATAATAAACTATTTTATAAGTGTTCCGATCACTAAGCTTTGAAAAATTTTTTGTTGTTATCCTAGCAAAATTTTGACTAAAAAATAAATGTTTCGTGAATGTTTAATATCCAAAGATTAATGTTTGATTCGTGAAGCATTTAGGAGAAAGTGAGAAAAGACTACGGCCACCATAACCTTAAATGCGGTTTTTACCATTTTATATAACTGTAATGAAAATGCGAAATATTTTAGAATGAACCCGTATATAATGTAGATGTATTTCTAGTTAAAACGAGTATTTAATATAGACCTTATTGTGTTTGGGTTGTTCACCTGTAAAGATGCATACAGTGGATCCATAACATAGAGTACAAGCCCTTCATTTAAATGATAGCAATTGTAATTGAAAATAAGTGTTAAGTTTAGGAACTTAATTAAGTAAGCAGGGTTTAAGAAATTTGTGCTCCATGCTTAAGTTGCGCATTATCTATGACGATAGCACCAAAGAACATAGATACTACCAGACACTCATCGTACTCCTGTGGCAGAAGTATATAAAAGCAGTAAACGTAAACTGTGTCCTTTCTACGCATACTACGTTAACTATAATTCTCCATTGCTTGATATCACTGATGTGAAGTTCCCTGATATATCTATTTTGTAGCTATAAAAACTTTAAAGGGATTATCATAGATTAAAATTGCTCTATTATGGGACAGGTTTTATGTTAGGTTTTACAAGAGATTTTGTTTTTCATTAGAAAATACCAGTGGATTTTTTTTGTCATCCATCAAATATTTTACAATTATGGAGTGAAAATATTTCTTCTTGTCTTAAAGGTAATCAGACGGAACTATGGCAAAACTGTGTAGATTCCAAGCCGACACAGTATACAGAGAAATCGACGTTATTTCAAGATCCATCCACATTCGTAATTACAAGGAAAAACAACACAACACATTTACACCAAACAGACACATTTAGCACCAAGAATACAAAATACAGGTTACTATGTTTAGAATACGACTTATTGACACCTACACACTGTGGCATTTCATGGGTGTCCGAGTTACGGTGATGGTAGTTCAGAACAACAACTGTCATGACCACTGAAAATGCAACCATTACCATGGTACAAGCAAAATATGTGCCTGTAAAGAAATATAATAATTCAAATCATTATTAGCAATGAAGATCAAGTTTTGTAAGCTAAATGTGAAAACATATCCACGCGAATACGAATAACATTTATTGTATTCATATCCTTGTATATATAAGATATTTTCACTAAATATAACTGTGAGTACGTTCATGCTATCTTCATACATGTTACAATCTATTTTTCATTGTAACAAAAATTGCTTCAATAAATAATTAAAATATTATCTTAATGGGAAGCCTAAAATAGCTTTAAGTTTTTTTTCTAACTGAAATTGAGCTAAACAGATTGTTTCATCAATTATGCAGCTGTAAAATTAATTCTTGAAAAACGAAAACAAATAGCTTATATCAAGAAGAAAATGCTTCGTCAAAATTAGTTTGTATTTTTAGTTTTCCACACATTGTTGAAAAAATACACCTTTATAAAATTAAAGCAAAATATATTTAAAAAAATTAGAACTAAGCTAAATTATCTGTGTAAAAATATTTTTCAGACCGACCCTTTACCATTCAGAACTTTTTCATATTTTCTCAGTTAATACCCACTTTGATTGTCCTCTTATTGGTTTAGAAGAAACAAACCTTTATCAATAGAATTATTCTCAACTGATATGGACTAATAATGAAATTCAATAAAATTAAACTAATAAGCAATTCAATTATCCCTCGAAAGAAACAGAAACGAGTTAAAATTAGTCACTTTCAACTCTTTGATGTGTCTTTGAAAACCTTTTTTTCTTCCAAACAATATATGGCTCACAACTGATATTATTAAAGAATTCTATGTAATTAAGCAGTTAAATTTAATAAAAACACTCCGTAAAAAGTGTCATTTTCAAGCTTCTAACAGAAAAATATATTACGCAAAAACATGTACAATACATCTCTAAATTACATAATAAAATACCTTCAATATCAATAATACATAAACAATCATAACACATAATCACACATATAAAACTCATCACATTAGAATTATGTGATGGTGGACAAGCTAGGAACCTGTTTACATGTATCATGCAAAACATGCACCAAAGGAAAACAGGGATCTAAAACAAATTATACAGGTAATAACATATCTTACGCAAGAAGAATGCTAATGAAATGTAAGAAGTGCTTATCTTATTAAAAGTTTATATACAAGGTTTACTCTGTTAGAGTGGAAAATATATAGGCTCAGTAACAGTGAAGTGTAGCCACGTAAAAAGAAAAACAGTATATTGATTCAAAGGTTGAAAACAAGCTGTATAAATATTTATCGATACATTTACTAAATAAAGTTCAAGCTTGGACTTTAAAAGGTCACTACTAATTTGAAACATCAAAAATATTTGGCACCATCCAGTCCTGAGGTTAAACTCGTGTTTTAATATACATTTCCAGTGGGCTTATAAATCCATGCACTAAGCTTAATTACTGGTAGGCATTCAGAAGTTACACACACTACCTTTTAATATATCAAGCTTACGAGGCTACATAATGACATCCAACTGATTAATCATACCTCGTATTATAGATAAAGCGCCCTAGATTTCTTGCTACCTAATTTCAGCTTTAATATTATACTTCAACTCATGTCTCACGTAGCTGGTCCGATAAGATATAAAATGAACGTCGGTGATTAGTTGATTATAATTTGGGCTTCTTACCTTTAAAAGCTAAAGAGATCTATCTGTGATAATGGCAGCTTCACCACGTATGGAACAATTCTTGAATTTTCAAAGAAGTTGACAAACAAATTCAAATAAATTTTTTTTATTCTACCAGATGTTTTGGCTTACACTTTTTTCAAAGGTCTATGAATGTCACAAGTTAAAAATCTGGGTTTAAATTAAAATATCTGAAAAGAATATAAAACTCTAACAATATAATGGGAGGGCGCACGGTGAAGAGCACTAAAAGTATTGTTGAACGGATTAGAGTCACAAATCATAAAATAAATGTTAAAATTAGTAAATAAAATGCAAAATAAATAAATAGATAAAAATCAATAACATTATAGGGGCCAGACGACTTATCTGTTAACGTAAGGCGTTTGGACTGAATGAAAAGGGTTTTATTAAATTTTCTGTCAAGAAATTTGTCACAAATCTCTTAACTATAGTCCAATTTAATTATGCATGTGTTCATGTAATGTTCAGTGGTGGCTTGTTTGTTTTCAATACTTGTAATAGCACAAATGTGTTCTTTGATTTTCAAAAGGTCATTCCATTAATATATTCAATGTGTGACCCCTATAATATTATTATTCTTTATTCCTTAACTTTAACATTTACTTTTATGATCTGTGATTCTAACCCATTCAACAATGCTTTAAGTACAATACAAAGTGCGCTGTTCGATTATATTGTTGTAGTGTTATATTCGTTTCTGATGCTTCAATTTAAGCTCAGTTTTGAAAACTGAAACGTTCATAGTTGAAACGAGGGTTAGAATAAATAAAAATTTGTCTGAATTTTTTATCATCTTATTTGAAAATGGTTTCCATTCTTCAGTCAGCACTGAAAGATTTCAAAATGATAAACAACTGTTTAATTGCTTAGTAGTTATAGCGAGGAAACCGTTGAAGCATAGTTGATTTCAATTAAGAAACAAATGGATCAATAATTCTACACTTGGTAGTCATATTTGTTACAAATATAAGTATACAACATTGTCTGTTATATGCGATATAAATTATATCACATATTTATTAGAAAATTCCGTTCTTTTCAAACACACATCGCCTGTTCTACAATAAATATTTTTAACATCGTGCAAAATGTGCACTATTTTTAGTGCTGCCAAACATCTCATTGATTTTTCACTGATTTTTTTTCCTCATTGCAATAACTCTGTTTCTTATAATTTTTACTGTCCAGAAGAAGAGAGTTTTTACATTTCAATGAACAACAATTATAAAATATGTTGTGTAAACAGGAATTAAATATTAATGGTTTACGTTTGGTAAGGTCAAGGATTTATATGCTTGTTTGTTGGTAAGCACGAAGTTACAAAATGGATTATCTTTGTTGTGTTTGCCATGAGTATCGAAACCAAAGTTTTAGTGTTATAAGTTATCACTGATCCAATTATTCCTTGAAACATTGTTCATACATAAAATATGAAGTATTTGCTTCGATTAAAATGCTATAACTTAAGCAGGTGAATTTCACACGTGGTAAAAGTAACTTAATAAATACAACACCAAACTAAGGACGTCACTAGACAAACACACATGACACACAGGTCGACAGACACAAACATCGCACCTATCAGAGGAACTGCATCTGAGGTCGGTGGCATACTTTCCGCCACGAGAAGCAGAAAAACCGTCAGGGAAAGTAGGATGGTGACCCCTGAAAATAACAACAAGCGAGCATGGGTAATTCATTCTGGGAACACGTTTAGACCTACTACCACTAGGTGATCTAGGATTGATATCCACGTGCAAGAAGGGAGACAAGTGGTGGGGACATCACCTATGATGGACACAGCGTCAGATGTCGGAGGCATGTTTTGAGCTAGCTGTAGCATGAAAACCGTCAAGGATAGTAGGATTGTCACACCTAGAAGAAAAGTTTCACATTACATAAAGTTATTAACCACGCATTCCTCCCGCATCCTCACGTTACTCATGGGATGAAATATTTAAACTTTAGTATATTAGTACTTTCTAACTTATTTGGTATAACGGCATGCCAGAAACAAGTTATTGAATATTCTGAAATATCAATGTATTACATGTGTTTTTTCAAAATAATAAGTGTGTTGTACATTAAGTCAAAAAATGACATTTTTTATGTTCCTGAGCAAATAATACCTCAGAGAAAAGTTTCTTGCACCTTTAGTTTTTCATTTTTCGAATTAATGAACACAAAAATGCCATCAAAAAATTAAAAAAACTATTAAATCGGCTTTGGTAGAACATGCAGCAAACTATTCCCATAACACTGAATGGAGTAAGGTTCAAATACTTAAGGAAGTTTAGTAAAAATGGATTTCTTAAGAGGATTTCTTAAAATTATTGAACATAAAATTTACGCACTGGTGTCACAGAAGTAAATTTTTGAAAATCTATTGTGTAGATGACGCTATATAATATTATACACGTGCACGTGGTGGTATAAAAATAATTTTCTCGCGTTTCTTTTGTTCACCTGAAGAAGAAGAAAGTTGCTCCACCGAGACGTGTAGATATTTCACCTGTGTATTTTACTTTTATCTTATCAACTAAATTATTGTAAGCTTTTAAACGTTAAATGTGTTTACTTTTTTTGTGAAATCTACTCACAAGAAGAATGGTCATAAAATATACTGATACGGATATGCTTTGATTTTCGTAAAAGCATTTTTTGGAGTCTTCAGAACAAAAGGAAAACAGTTGTATGTGCGTAATTAAACATCTTTAGTAAAATGGATACACATCACGCGCCATTAACAAAACTAAAAATAAATATTTAAATAAAACGTAGCTTCGTAATCATGGTTTTGTTCTATCACCGTCGATATTTAAAATACTATAAAATGAAGTTGTTTTAATCTGATACTTGTCGGAATGTCAGATACTACATTAGAAAAACTTCTGAAAACCATCGTTACATTGTGTCTCCCACCAGGTTAAATACTGTATTGCCTTCACCACAAGACTGGAAGACAAATGCACTTTAAACACGTTGTACATAGTCTATTCCGTAGATTATGTAAACAAAATCATATCAGAGAAGCATATGCGCGAAAAGTTTGCGTGACATGACAGAGGTACAAATCAGTGATGTCGAGAAACCCACTTGTTGAGAAATTTATATGCAAAAACGGCTCGTTTGGGTTGAGAAAATATTTTACATCGAAGAGCGAACAACGTTTCGACCTTCTTCGGTCATCGTCAGGTTCACAAAGAAAGAGGTAACTGACCGGAAGCTGACCACAATACACATTACACTTCTTACTCTTTACTACTTATATAGCTTCCAAAGCTTTTACCTTCATTGAGAGTAAAATTACTGTTTATTTGTAGTTTAGCACAAAGCTCCACAATGGACTACGCCCATCACGAGTGTGGGAATCTGGTTTCTTGAGTTGTAAGTCCCGCAAAGATACAGCTGTGCCAATGGAAGGTAGTAAAATAGTTTGAAGTATATTAACCGTGAACGAAAAACTGACTGTAACTAATATATTCACACGATTTCTTTTACACTAAAATCAAATCTTTCCGTCAATTAATATATACGCGTGTGAGAGGCTGACAGAAGTTACTAGAGGTGTTTATATATATATATATATATATATATATTAAGTACGCCATCTACAACAAACCATGATATTTCGTAATCTTATCTTTCGCGTGAACACCAGTATTGTTTGCCAAATTTTGTATGTCATTAAACGTGTTTGGATTTTTTTTTTCAACATTGAAAAACAATTAACTGAAACCTGATTTAGGTTTAATGTTGTAACTAATCGTGTTTTTCAAAATGTTTTATTTTCATGATAAAGTTTATTTACCTTACATAAAATGTTGTTGAAAATGTCTTTAAGTACTACGCTGGTTTAAAAATAACTTTGTAACTACGGAAGCAATGGGAAGTTATTACGATTACTGAAATAGTAAGAAAGCCAGAGAAAAAGTTTCTTTCATCATTGTAAAACTCCAAAACAGTTATAAGTGAACTGCTGTGAATATTAAAACTACGATATGTTTTCTAAAGCAGCTTTCTCATTTACGACAACAGCATGACTGCACAGTTATTAGGTTCTATTAGCCCTCCAGCAGCTCTTTGTTAAGTGATCTCATAGTGTGAATTTTTAATTGGTGTTAGCGTTCCTTGTTTGTTGAGAAAACCTGTATTATTCTAGTTTGCACTAGATTCTTCCATCTACCTCATGTAAGCTGCTACTGGTCAGTATTAAAAACTGCATGTGCGATATGTGATGTTTTTCAAACGAACTATTTTGGATTTATCACAGAAATAACTAATTTATGCTTAGAAACACATATATCAATGCACATAGTTTTCAAGTATCATTAGACATTCTAAATACTTTACGAAACGATAACATTGTGGCCACCACTAGAAATGTTGATAGACGATGTATCTATGCGTCCACAGAAACAATCTTTTGGAGAATCATCGGTCTAATTTTACTAACACAGAAAGTTACTGGATCACTGAAACAATAATATAGAAAAACTAAGATATAAAAGAATTGAGATAAGTGAAAATGGCATATAAATGAATATATAATAGAAACTGATTTCACTTCTGAGAAAATAATAGAAAACTATATTGCTAAAAAAAATTAAAGGAATAAGTATATTTTTTGTCATAAATAAATTTATGTCTGAAAAACATATCCTTTCGTCTACAAGTGTATTTTTTAAGCTTGCGAGTGAAGTTTGAAGCAACTCAAACGAAACTCATCTCACTCAAGGAGAATGCAACTCAAGATACCCTGTATTAGGCTGTTACATGAAACTATGCACTCCTCATTACTTCTTGAAACAAAGACCAACAGAGATCTTTTGCGACTCATTTTGTCAGTGGGTACCTTCATCTTGTGCACCCAAGCAGTCAGGCGCCATCTGAGAGAGAACGAGGTGGCTAGGGTGGTCCAGATGTTGGAGGATGGCCAGACCCAAAGTAGGGTGGAACAGCGCGTCGGTGTGTCATCAAGCATCATTAATCAACTTTGGTGACGCTACCAGGAGACAAACGCTTATGGCAGGATATCAGTTCAAGGCCGTCATCACTGCACAATAGCCAAAGAGGACCGCTACATCTTGACTACTGCTTTGCGGGACATGGTTTTGTCACTATGAAATGACCTTTATCATTCCTCTGGAAACCGTGTGTCGACCCAAACAGTCTGCACGAAAGGCACCTCATAACCAGACGGCCTGTAAGAGGCGTTATTCTGACAGTGTGAGAGCGTGCAGCCAGGTTGGAGTTTGCTCATCAGCACATGAACTAGGAACTTGGTCAACAGGCCACCGTGTTGTGGGCAGACGAGAGCATGTTCATTGTGTTTCGTGATGATGGACGTGCGAGAGTGTGGAGACGCCGAGGAGAGCGATTTTTCGCCTGTAACATCGTACAAGTCGACGCTAATGGAGGAGGTTCTGTAATGGTCTGGACAGGCATGTGCTGTAATGGTCTGGGCAGGCATGTGCTTTGGTGGCCGCACGAACTTACTCATACTCGACAGGGGTGCTTTGAACGTACGACGATATAAGGACAAAATTCTGGAACCCATTGTGAGGCCTTTTGCTGGTGCTGTCGGCGATGGATTCATACTATTGCAGATTAACGCGCGAGCCCACGTTGCCAAACTATGTATGGACTACCTTGACGAGGAAGGAAAAGAGACTTTTGAGTAGCTCACCAGATCTCCAGATTTAAATCTGATTGAACATTGTTGGGATATGTTGTCGAGGCGTGTTAGTGAACGCCAGCACCCTCCTCAGAATGTACAGGAACTCCGACAAGCCCTGGTAGACGACTGGACTGCCGTATCCCAAGATAACATTGATAGACTGATTCGAAGTGTGCCAAATCGGTGTCAGGAGTGTGGCACAGCCCATGGAGGTCACACTAGATATTGAATGTTTCAAACATTTCTTGAATAAACGCATACAAACTGTTTAAAGTATTGTTTCATATGAGATATCAGTTTTGGTGATATTGGTCATTTTTAAAAAAAATATTTCTCCATGTTTTACAGTTCATCAAACAATAAAAAATGTATACAGATGGAACTGAAATGGTGAAAATTACCTAAAAAAATAAAATATTATCACATTTGAAACACTGAAATAAATTATGTAACAAAACGTACTTGTTCCTTTAATTTTTTTAGCAGTTTATAATATGCAGTTGGGCAAACACTGAAATATTAATCCTAAAATGATTAGAGTAAAATACTCCTAGAAAACATGAACGTAATCCTTTGTAACAATAATACAACATTGCTGTTACAATGAAACATAAATTGTTTAAGGTATAGACCTGTTGTGAGACCCTGAAGAATAGTCTAAAGTGACTATGGAAAAAGCTACTTACTGTAGTCACCAAGCAAACAGTATTAGATGGCTATCGTAGTGACTAAAACAGTTAAAGAGAATAACTAACTTCATGCGATAGTTAAAACTTTTTTTATAGTAGAAAATTACTGTAGACATTGGGATAATAATATCACGTAGCAAGACTGTTACGATTATTGAATCGACAATGTACAGTAATTATATAAAAGTTATTATATTCGTGTTACAACACAATTAAAGTGAAATGATCAAAAAGCGTTGTGTAACAGACACTTACTATTCTATCTCACCAGTTATTCTAAAATATCTTTATGTTGTCAAAGTATTGGTTTAGGTACATATTGCATAGTATTTTGAAAAAAAAAACACATTTTGCAAACATTAAAATTATCTAGGCTTGTGTACTTGCTTTAATAGTTACCATTACAGAACTATTATTTTATTATATCAAAATCATGTTCTGACTTATAAACTATAAGTAAGTTGCATTTTTAAATGCAACATTTTGAAATGTTACATACCAAAGTTTGAAGATGTATTTTTAATTATTTTATAAAAGTTATAAAGTTATCCTGTGTTTGAATTTTATACAGAGGGTTGAGTACATTATATCAAAGTGAATTTGAATATACAGTTTAAAAGGTGAAGTGACAACCAGTCGATATAAAGTCGTAACGGAACGAAATGTATCAGAACTACATTTTGGTAGTGTTTGTCATTATGTATAGGTAATATGCAGGCACCGTAAATTCATCACTTTCTGGAAGGGTAAGTAACAGCTTTTCATGACGTAGGAAATTCATATTTTCAGATTATAAAGATGTGTTAAAATCAGGAATATCGCTTGTAATTAATGAAACTGAAAAAAAAAAGAATGTCCCTCGACTTGAGGTACCAATAACCATTCAGAAAGAAACCCAAAACAAGTCTTACCACAAGTCAAAGTAAACATTGTAGGGAGTCTTGTAACAAATAAAAGTCCAAGTAAATAAATTTCGGTAACAAAAGCTGTTTGCGTACACCCAAAAAACTATGGAAAATATTCAATAAAGGATCTCTGTCTGGAAAAGCTGTAAAAGTCACGTACTTCCATGACATATCCATTCAATCTCCGTATACCTTAAGCAACTGAGAAATTAAAAGGATGTAATCGTATTTATACATAAATATAAGGATGAAATCACTTGTGGATTTCTGCGCCATCAGATTGTTGAAAAAGCGCTGAGAAACAGTTATTCTGGCACACTAGATAGATTACAGAAACTAGTACGAAAAATTGGTGTGATTTGGATTTGATCTCTTTACAACAGCCTTTTTGGAATGGAAACTACGTCGCAAAGATTACATCAAGATACATACTCGTCAGAAAGAAAATAAATCTGATATGGTGACGTGGATTGCAATTATAACTACGTGTTTAGGCTCCAAAATAATTTTAATATAGCTTATGTAACCTCCTCATTTAATCTCACAGCTGATAATAGTTTTATTTTTTACATCCATAGGGTTAGCTATTAGAGAAAAATAACATTATTTCATAACATGTAAAAACTTTTGTTAAACCAAAATTTTACTTTTCCTTATCGAAATGTTAGCATTTAATTTATAGCTATATAGTAATGATATGCTAAAGGTAAAACATTAAAATTTTAGGAAAACCAACTCTGTTATTTAAACAAGAATCAGATATTATGTAGCTAGAATATAGCATTTCGAGTTTTCGTGCCAAAAACCAAAAGGAACTGAGAAAAATGTCGCTGCAATTTGTTTCTATCTTTATAAACCCCTCGTGGCTAAAATCGTAAACAGAAAGAATACAGTAAAATTGAAGAGCAGAGATTATAAGAAGATTAATTTGACGGTTACATTTTCAATCAATAATGTTAGAGATAGACTGGTAACTTTCTATTGGAAAAAAAATGTTTCTGGTTAAGAAATTCATTAAAAACGTAGATGAAACATAATTTACTTGCTGACCTATAGCAAAAACAGTACGTTACTAAATGTTAACTTATATTTTATATTTGTTGTTTCGTAACTATAAAACTGAAACTTCTTGAGTTTAATTATCTAGTTTTAAATTAATTCTTTATTTTACTATGGTTAGATATTTATATGAGATATAGCATGCTGAAAATTGATACACGTAAGTACTTTCAGCTAAAACAAAATATTTAAACAAGAATGCTTCTATTATTTTAGGCTCATTTTTCTTATACTGACGTGGAAATAACATTAGTTTTAGTAATAACACAGTTAGACAACGTAATAGTTACACAATATTAGGAAACAAGGAAAACTAATTTTTACGAATTACTAAAGTATTACTTTTACATTTATTTGGAACAATCTTTCATTTGAAAAAAAATGCATTATCTCTTATTAAAAATACTTGTAAAGTAAAAATAAGTTTAACATATGTGAGATAAAAAATTAACAAATTGCAATAAGTAAATGGATATTGTGAATAATTCACTCCGTTCGTATTTTATCATGATTAAACCTCTTGCTCTATTCTTTGATAGATTGTTTAGGCAGGGTATTCATGATGAAACTTTGTAAAATGGATGGCAATTGTCTTTTGTGGAGACCGAAATGTAGATGACGACGTTTCGAAAGTCTTCCTTTTTTCGTCTTCAGGTCAGTGTGTGTGCAAACGCAAACGAACTTGGCAGGGGTTTAGTTAAAAGAGCGAGAAGCCTGAAGAATTCTCTCCCCAACAGGGGTGGTCAGGAACGTTATGGTTCCTCTTCGTTCCCTCACATGAAATATTATTTAACTTTGTGTGAAAATTTACTTGTATTTTGCTTTGACTTGTTTAAGGTGATAAAGTGAGGTGGAACAGTATGAAAATGACGCGTGAGAAAGGCGGCATAAGGGAAGTAGGCCACACCAGAGTCTATGGTCAGAATAGCCTGACGGCCGACTGGTTATATATATTGTATTATAATAATAAAACAAAAGTATATTTCGAATATTTTTTTGTGTTTTCCATAGAGATCCGTTTGGCAAAAGTTAAATCAGAATATATTTTGATAGTTTTTTCAGATAACTGTGAAATAATTTCAAGTTATTTTTGTGTAGCCGATATAAACTATGATCAATGATTATAACAATAAAAGAAAACATATAGCGTGACTATAATGGTTTCATGCTTTGAATATATAAATAAAGTATCTTATGGATGTACCCATGAATAATACTTAATATTCATAAAATGTATCATGTTTATCATACGCAAATTAATACTTACAAGTATATCACTGAAGGATTTAGATTAAGTGTCTTAAATATTAAAGTTTTTCTCAACTTAATTAGTCATCAGTGATGCAAAATTACGAGAGAATAATATGGTTATTGGTGAGTATCGTAAGGAAGGAGACACTGAATTTTCAAATGATGTAAGAACACACAAACGTATATGAACTTTTTTGTTAATTTTTGTTATGGTTAAAATATATGCCTACTTATTTGTGAATTGTAATAGCTCATAAGATAGAAATATGAACAACTGCATTTATTTCCTTGGTAAAATGTGTTGATTGTCAATTTAGTGGCCCAGCATGGCTACGCGGTTAAGGCGCTTGACTCGTAATCCGAGGATCACGGGTTTGAATCCCTATCACACCACACAGAGTCACTCTTTCAGCCGTGGTCATGTTATAATGTGGTAAAAGAGTAGCCTAAGAGTTGGCGGTGGTTGATGATGACTAGCTCTATGTCCTCTAGTCTTACACTGCTAAATTAGGATCGGCACAATTCAAAACAAATCCAAACCTTTTTCTCTCTTGAGTGCAGTATCATAACTAAAGGTTGAACATTCAATGAAGTTCATTGATGAATTGGTTAATTTTATGTATACTAAAACCTTTTTTTTTACCTTGAGTGTAGACTGCAGATAATTAGGCATTATTAACTTTAACTACAAGATAATAAAACGTTATGCATTTTTGAATGTTCTGTTGTATTGCTAGCTTAATATATGTATTAAAGACTAATATAGATCTTGTAAGAGGGCCAAGCCTCGTGAGATATAATTATGTTTACGACTGAATATGTCGTATATAGCGAGGATCTTTATGAACAGAAACACAGAATGAATGAGCAATACTAATGACCAAGTTAATTTTTAGTTTAACCCTACATAGATTGTTTGCTCTGATTGTAAATAGGTATTAAAAATTGCATGCTGTAAACATACATAAATCCTTAACCATTATAGTGCTTGAATAGACTATTTTTTTGCGCATTGGTATTAAAATATAATATCTGTTTTACTCATCGTGAGTTATGAAGTGTAATTCAGCTGCTTCCCTGTCAAAGTGAATTTATAAATTTATCAGTTTAATTGTTCAGAAAAAGAAATAACTATATATAACTGTAAATTGTCCCAGATGCTTGTGACAACAAATAAGATAAGTAATTGTTAAGTCGTTAGACATTAAGGATAATTCATGAAAATAACTAATAAATGATTTCATTTTATAATAATGCGAGTTACGTTATATCTATAATGAGAAAGAAGTTATTGAGGCTTTAAGAGAAGATTTTCCTTTGATTATAGTTGAAAGAACAATTTACGACTTTGTAAATTAAATAAAACTTTAGTGTCTGTAATAAATATCAATTATTGTTTACGTAAACAATAAATGACTTTTGAATTCAAATAGAATCAATAGCAATAAAACAAAAACCATAATAATTTGAATTTTATACAAGAAACAATTGTATTCTGGCACCTAACTATTTTATGAATTTCAGCAAAAACACTATTTTTTCGCCACTCTAACAAATTGCATTATCCTCTGTTAGTATGATTTTATTTATTTCACAGCAGTATTAAAATAACCTTACTTAAGTTTCTTTATATGACATTTATTGCGTGACTATCGGTTATCTTTATTTCATTCATGTCAGAAAAATATTCCTTGTTATAACATACAAGGTGTAAAAACATTTGCAAATACTTTCGAAAACTGTTTAATATAAAGACACATAGTTTGTTTGTTGCATGTGCAAGAATGCGTTTTAAAATATTATTAAAAATATTTTATTGTGGAGATTAAACAACATACTCTACCACTGAGCACCGCGAATAACACGTAAAATTTCCAGTCTGCATCAAATCTTCTTTCAAATATTTTGCAACATTCCAGAAGTAACCTTTGTGAAGGTTTATTGAATAAGTTGACGCAATTTATCTTTACTTGCAACCGTACTAGCCTAAACTACGTATTTTACGCATGATCATAAAAAGTAATGCCCGTCGAATGCACGTGCTAGTTGATCGAGCCTTCCTACCCAATGGGCCCGGCATGACCAGGTGGTTAAGACACTCAACTCGTAATCTGAGGGTCGTGGGTTCCAATCCTTGTCACCCAAAACATGCTGGCCCTTTCAACCGTGGGGGTGTTAAAATGTGATGGTCAATCGTACTATTCGTTGGTAAAAAAAGTAACTCAAAAGTTGGCAGTGAGTGATAATGACTAGCTGCATTCCTTCTAGTCTTACACTGCTAAATTAGGAACGGCTAGCGCATATCGCCATTGTGTAGCTTTGCGCGAAATTAAAAACAAACAAACAAAACAAATCAAACCTTACCCAATACAAGAACTGGGAAATGATTCATAAAATGTATTGAGAATGCTTACTCTCAAGTTTGAAGAGATATCATCCTGCTGAAATAACTTATTAACAGCATTGCTTGAGACCACATAAAGTTTAAACATTATTCTTACAAGCGAGTCAAACCGCGTGTTTCAAAGTTAAACCGTTTGTCAGGTATGACTTTGAAAAGTATTAACAAAATTATCGGACACACTTTAAATCGATACAAATAAAGTAGCGCAATGTCTTTGATATTTAATGTTGTACATATAAGCGATCAAAATAATCAGTACTAAGTACTGTTATTAGAAAAATTATTAAATTGTTTCTTAGTGTAATATACAGTCACAATTTTTGGAAATCTTACAGCAAAATCACTGAATCATTTTGAACGCTCAAAAATAAATAAATAAATTTCAACTTTAATTGTTATCAATTTGTATACATAACGCAGCTGTGTGTCTCTTAAAAGGCATTTAAGTTTATTTTACTTAATGTGACAGCTGTAACGAATTTACTATTACATATTTATTTTAATATCAATTTTTGTTTCAGTTAAATACATATTTAGAAATGTATGTAACTTATACTGTAATATGTGTATTGCGAAATTCCAGCCTCTTCACTAAATTTGTAGAAGATTTTTGGATGTAAGAATTAACAACATATTATAATTGCTGTCGTAGCTGAAATTTATAAAAACTCTTCTCTCTAGCTTATAAAAGGTGACCATTTTTGTTTGTTTGTTTGTTTGTTTGGAATTTCGCGCAAAGCTACACGAGAGCTATCTGCGCTAGCCGTCTCTAATTTAGCAGTGTAGGACTAGAGGGAAGGCAGCTAGTCATCACCATCCACCGCCAACTCTTGGGCTACTCTTTTACCAACGAATAGTTGGATTGACCGTAACATTATAACGCACCCGCTGCTGAAAGGGTGAGCACGTTTTTGTGAAAAGATAACCAACGCAACGAGAAGAGACAATATATATATAGGTATTGTTGGTTTGCTACAGTTGTTATACTTCAAACCACTGAAGCTATAACTGTGATTAATACTTATTGATCGAGAAACTACAGATATTTGACCAGGAACTTCATAGATTTCGAATATTGCAAACCATTTAATTTCAGCGGATTAACATTCGACGTTAGTATTTCTACGAGAACGTTATATAACTTCAGAGGTAAAAAACTCACATGTGATCAATGAAAAGCTAAGTGAAGTGTATCGATATGAACTCGAAATGTATCGTCAGCCATCGATAAAATATTTAGTTCCAGCCTAAATAAAAGTCTCAGTATTGTTTGTAAGTTTGTAAAACTTTTGTTTATAAATCATTATTTGTAATAACCGTTATTATAAATGGTATTGTTATTTGTATATTAAAATACATTAATGTTAAAAAAGAAAATTGTGTGTTGATCAGTCTTGTTGGCAAACATCAGAAAGTTGATAAACATGTACATTTAATTTACTTCTACATTCAAATTAAATTTTAACACAGCTTCAGGTTATCTCAAATAGTAATACGTAAGAGTCAGTAATGTGATTTTGGATTTTTTTTTTAAGTCAGTTAACTTGGAGGTGCTTTGATACCTGGATATAAACCGAATGTTAAATAAGCGCTAGTGAATACTAGTCAAGCATTGGTTTGTTTATCTGTGATTTGTTGTAGTGTTTCTATTATACATTATCATATATCAAAACAAAACTCGTGACTCTCTCTATATAGATGTATGTAAAACCTTTTAATCTGAGTTTTGTTCGTGTTACAACAAAAGTTCATAAGTTGTTATAAGAATATTTTTAATATTTCTTCTGGAGCACATTGGTTAAATATTTCTTTTTGATGAGGTCGTTTACAGAGAGCATGAAGAAGATAATAATTTTAACCTTTCACAAAACTTTGACAATATTGGATTTCTCTGTGAGTAAGTTTGATAATTCTTAATAATTTATATTAGGTATATATTAAACAATTAATAATTCTAATAGATTGTTATTGCAGGTTTTGTAAATTCAAGTGTCAATAGATATTAAATTAATATTTCTCTAAACATGTCATTAGGTGTGCATGTAATAGCAGTGTAACAAAGTGTGAAATGTCAACGGAACTAATTAATTAATTTTTGAAGGACAAATTTGTCAAAGAAAAATATAATTTGACGTTTTCCATGCCAATAAAATGGTAAGTGAACATGACATCTGATGCTGTGTTTCGATAAAAAATTAAACGTTTTAGTACAAACCTGAATGGCAATTTTTTAACAATGTTTACAACAACTGAAAGAAAATACAAATATCCCTTAAGTGTCTTAATATAAATCAAATTAAAAATATTTTTTGTAAATAAAAGAACTGTGTGGGCAAGGAGAGAGCAAAATATATCCAAAAAAGAACAAACAAGATAAAAAATTCACTAATTATAAACAAGTTTATACGCGAGTTAAAAAAACTATATATATTTATAATATTGTTATATACGGTTAATCTTTTTAAGGGGCTGATTGTCCTTTGATGTTGACATTAAACAGCTTAATTTTTCTCTCTGATTTTATTTGAAAATTATTTATATGCAATTTTAAAAGAAAACTCTCACCATTTTACGAACCTTACTAACTAGATAGAAATCACAGTAAAATTGTACAAAGTGTGTTTACCTGCAGATGTTTTGTAGTTAGTATTTTGTTAGGGCAAGACGCTTTTTCAAATATATTTTATTGTCCAAAATGCACATTCTAAGATGCTTGCAAAAACGTTATTAAATATTAAAGCGTTAACCGCATTTATTATAGAGTTACTTTTACAAAACATTATTATAAGAGAAGCTTACCCAAAGTTAATTTTTCTCCCGAATCTGGCGGTAGAGCAAAACCAAGCAAAGCCATCGAAGAAATAAGAACACAAGGAATGATGAGATTGAAACCGTAGTAGAGAGTTCGTCGTCTGATGTGTAATGTGAATGTTATATCGACGTAAGGTTCGGGGCAGCAAGTGTAATATATTAGATTTCGGACTCCTGGAAAACCTAAAAAGAAGTTAAATGTATATACATGTGTGTTGCAGTGGTCATTTTTCTACTTAACTAGGAGATCTGATTGCACTAATAAAATTACCTTTCTGAGCTCCTGGTCTTCACTTCATGGCTTCAAAGGCTATGTTATAGTTTAAAAACTGTATTTTCAGATTAAACTTAACATCACATGTAATGGTGCTTAAATGGAATATCATTTGTTTCATTAAGTCCTTGCCGCTATTTCAAGACCTTAACCGTAATAATAATGTTAATTTATTTTACAATTATCTGAATAAAAAATACAAAACCTCCATAGCCTCTGCTTCAAGAATTATTTGTTTGTTTTTGAATTTCACACAAAGCTATTCGAGGGCTATCTGTGCTAGCCGTTCCTAATTTAGCAGTGTAAGACTAGAAGGAAGGCAGCTAGTCATCACCACCCACCGCCAACTCTTGGGCTACTCTTTTACCAATGAATAGTGGGATTGACCGTCACATTATTACGTCCCCACGGCTGAAAGGGCGAGCATGGTTGGCGCGACGGGGATGCAAACCTGCGACCCTCAGAGTAAGAGTCACACGCCTTAACTCGCTTGGCCATGCCAGGCCATCAAGAATAATAAAATGTATTTGATTAGGCATTATGAATACACCAAGTATTTTGAATAATATTATAAGAATTTTAATATTTAAATTATTCTATTTTCACTGTCTAAAAAAAAAATTAACACTTTCTGTTTTAAATTACTACAATTCTTGAAGCTGGCATTGTAAACATTGTATTTTTAGCTGGTAATGATTTGGATTTTCTTATGCTATAAATCTACATTAAATGGCGTTCCAGCTCACTATTATTATTTATTTGTAAAACTGGATAATCTCAAATTTGATTTGGGAATGAAATAGTGTGTACTAAAACCCACAGAATATATATGAACAGTGGTCAAAAGTTACAAGAAAAAGAACAGAAAAGCTTTATATCTTATCAGAAAGGTACAATAATAATGATTAGTAAACTACAAGATATATCATTATTATTACTAAGAAGCAGCTTCACATCATAGGTTTGTTGTTACTTCCTTTATTAATCTGCAAGCTAGTTATTTGCACCAATATTGTTCTAGTTTTTAAAATTTCTTGAGCTCGCGATCTGAAGGTCCAGGGCTCGAATTTTCATCACACCACAGTTGTTCACCCTTTCAGCCGTCGGGACGTTATAATGTGCGGTCAATCCCACTATTCGTTGTTAACAGAGTAGCCCAAGAGTTGGCGGTGGGTGGTGATGAATAGCTGCCTTCTCTATAGTTTTGCACTACTAAATTAGGGACAGCTTGCGGAAATGGCCCTCGTATAGCTTTGCGCGAAATTCAAATAAACAAACAAGCAATATTTCTTGAGAACAACAGAAAACAGCTTTTTTATAAGTGAGAAAACGGAGCAAACGAATGCTTATACCTTTATATTTTTGTATAATTTCTTATAAAAAAATCATGAAATAAAAGGTCAAGTTCGTGAAAGCAATTCTTGATTGGAGTTATCTCTAGCTCTTCAATGATAAAGCGATATGTCTTTGGACATATAACGCTAAACCCCGGTTTCTATACCCGTGGTGGGAAGAGCACTGATTGCCCATTGGGTACCTTTATATTTAATTTTAAACAAACGAAAGTTATTCTCTATAATGAGAAATGAAAGCTTTTAGTGTCATTTAGCAGTCTTGACTTTATAAATGAATACAACAGTGATGTTGAATGAAACGTTTTCGAACTATTAATGACCTATTTATGCTCGCTTGAAAAAGAAACAGGTAGTAAAGTTGCCATAAAACACAGTATGTGTTTATTTATATAAAAAACCAAATTTAATTGAAACATATTATGATTTTTTTACATTTATCGAGTTTCTTGGGATTAAATTTATCATACCTGTTTTTACAATGAAAATTATATCTGAATTTGTAAACGTCCACGTAATTTGCGTTTGTGAAAAGTGTCATACGCTAGAAATGGTAAAATAAAATTAATAAATATTAAAAATTACGTCATAGCAAGAAAGAAGCTTGTATGCTGAAATCTAATAAAACTACTGTTCTGGACAAAGGGCTGAGTGAGGCTTAGTGGTTAACTTTCAGGGCTTTAAAGAAAAGAAATAGTGTTGGCGTCATTATGCCGTTCAGTATGCTGAAGGTGTGTTTTAAAAATGGCATTCTATTCAATTATTTGGTTTAAGACCAGAATACACAGCTGTCTGTTTCTGGCTGGCTACCTTCTCTCTGGTCTGTAGTACAGAATTGGTGACTGTTACACCTGAAATTTAGGAGTTTCTGACCTTGCCGTTTAGCTCATATATATGACGACATACAGGTTGAGGTATCAATATACTATACTCAAAAGTTGTTAGTTTATTTATTTTATAACAAAGTCAGATTGGACTATATGCTACGTCTACCACGGGAAAGAGGACCCTGGAAATTAACGTTGTGAATCCCTAAACTTACCAGTGTTATATCTGGGAACTCTTAAATAAAAATGAATAGTTATAAGAACCATATTATAAAGCTGTTTTTTATTTATATAATCGTGTTTATGTTGAACTGTTTCTAAATAATATCGCATTTTGTAACGCTTGAAAAATGCGATATGAATTATTTATTGTTAAATCATGAAAATGGCTCCAAAATACAGATTGTAGCCCGCAGTTTCTTTGACTCCGATTTGAAGTAATGAAAATAACCCTTTTCATGATAACTATAACGCAAAAATCTATGGCACACATAGCCCATTGATTAGTTTTGTTTTTATAAACAAACATACAAGTAAAACACCCACGTGAATCTATTTATACATATACACATGTGCGTGGTTATATGTCCATTTATAATAACGCTTAGTAATGCTAGACTACATTTTAATAAAACATTTATAAAACCTTTTAAAATATTTTACGCGTTAATTTGCAACCTCTAGGAATATTACTATTTACATCTACGTTAAACATTAAAGTTGAATATATTTTTCCCCAGACCGAGAAGGCCACAGTCTGATACACAGTATCCTTTTGGATATGTTCTGTATTTCCAAACGTACCATGTTATAAATATAACTGACACTCATGCTATTCGATTAATAGTACAAATGAAGAAGGCAAGTGTTGTTTTATCTTAGTTACTAGTTCTAAATTAGGGGTGAATATGCCTGAATTTTTATGTCTCTAGCTGTCACTATGAAAGTTTATAAATGGAAATATTTGTAGTATTTTCAAGCTATTATTTCTACGGTCTTTAAAGTACGACAAAGTTGAAGAAGTTAATAATATTTTATATCCTTTTAAGTACTAGCTATAAGAAAAATGTGTTGACGCAATAGTAAGTACCAAATATTGTATTCTTCAATTTTAAGAGGTTTTCGTCAACACCCATAACTTAGTTGTTATCGTAGTATTCAATACGACACATTTCTCCGAACCAGCCTGACGCTAGGATAATTTTATATGTTGTGCCTTATATCTAGCACTGTAGTAACTATTGCCTTATATCTAGCACTGTAGTAACTATTGTTCCTTATATCTAGCACTGTAGTAACTATTAAAATAAAAATAACTCATGTTATACTTCTTCACAGCCATTAACAAACTCCACCATTTTATAGACTTTAAATTATTTTTATGTCACCTGTAAAGCAAGTATAGGCTTATGTGATAATTTGTTAGAAGAGAAAGAACAAAATAATAGAAAAGAGGTTAATAAATTTTCGCTTGAGCAGTATACGAAACGTCTGTTCTGCAGAACGATTTGCCCTTCAGATTGTGTTGAATAAAATACATGTAAAATAAAAGTCTGAAAGTTTTGTGAAAACAGAAGATTCCTGTTGATCGAAAGCTGTGTTTCGGCTTTGAAAATTTTAAAATCCAATTATATAGCTTAAAATCAACTTTACTCATATTATAAGATGTACTTTGTTCATTTTTGAAACAAATCAATAGTTGTAAGTTTAGTGGTAAAAATTTCCCTTCTTTCAGAACAATTACTCTAACGGTATGATATATGGAAACATTGCCAGCTAAGGGATTTTATTATGATATTCATGTTTTATTAATTTTGCAAAACAAATAACAAAAACGAACATTTATAATTAGAACTTAATTGTAGGTTTGAAGCAGTAATATTACCATTTCCTAGGTGTAATGAGTTAACAAAACCTAAGATGAGTTTCGTTTTATTAGTTCCAGCAGCATAGCTTGTGTTAAATGAAGTTTATTCAGCTGCATAGAGTAGGATTTTATGTCTTTTTACGGAAAGAAGCTGTCTCTTGTCATTACGTAATTCTCAATATACTGTTATTATGTTATTGCAGGCCGCAAATAGTTCTTGTAGTCTCTTGCCTTTTCCTCAGAATTATGCTTTATGTAAGATTTTGTTTTTCAAACAATAGAATAGAAAACCCATTGTACGAACGAGGCTTATAGTGAATGTCAAACAATGCGCACACTAATAGCTTCTGCCTTTTGTTTGACGTCATATTGAAGTTTTGATTCCACTCTTATGTTTAGTTGTTTCTTGATTATGAAACAATAGGTTCATCTCCCCCTTTCTCTTGCTAACAGGGATCTTTCATTAGATCATACTAAGAGAAATACCTATTAAATCCCACTCTCCATTATCTATATACGTTGAAAGATCTGCTTCTTCGTTGGGTAGTAGGAGGTCCAAAGCATTTCCGTCGTAGGTCCATGATCCGAATTTCATCACACATTTCTGGTCGTCAAAAGGAAACCAAGTGATGTCTATCTTGCACGTGCTTTTGAATATCCCTGGTGGAATGTATGAGCAGCTGCCGTTATGTTGCACCACGACGTTTGTAGGGAAGGTGCTGTCAATTCTTTCGTCTGCACTGAAATAATAATATAAAAAAAATTATAACTTAACCATTTTCATCTTTTGTCTGATCAAGTTATCGACAACAGTATTTTCACTAAAGTTGTACAAACTATCTTCTGTTAAAAAATTCGCAAAACCAATCGAATGCGCGATAGGAAAAGATAAAATGAAAACTTTCTTTTAGTAATTTTTAATGTTTTAATATCTAAACCTCTACAAGTATTTTATGAAAGCAAATAGATTTTTCTCATTAATTTATTAGATCGAATAAATTTAAAACTAGACTTACACCATGGTTGGTTTGCGAGCCAAACAATTTACTTGTAGTTTCAGTAAAAATAATCTGTAATTCATATGGAAATTATACCCGTAGCACAGAGATTACATAATTCCCTAGCTTGAAAACACAACAACAATCCTATAAAATGTTTTAACTATGGTCTTATAAAAAATACTATTTGTCTTGCACAAATTAATACATTAAAAAACTGCTGTAACCAAACAATTTACTTGTGTTCTTTAACTTTCGTCAGGACAAGATGAATTCACTATTTTTATCTTATTTTATCTTATATTTTTCTTATTATTTTCAATTCCTGCAAATGTATTTTAAACTCATTTATATATATGTCTTTATAAGAAAATTATGACGTTGTTAAATATGATATCAATAGAAATAAAACTGTGTGGTTATATGTAAATTTGCTCTGTGTGTTCAAAAAAAAAAAAAACATTTTTGTTTGAAATATTCTATTTCAAGTACTGTTAAACTAGGCTTTGGTTATTTACATAAAACTCTGAATGATCATTTTTTTCTATTACAATGAATATAACCTGCTTAATAATATATATTGTAAAACGAAACGACGCAACTTCCATTGTAATTGAAACTTTAGACAAGACAATTGGAAAGAAAAAAACTGTAACCGTACACAGGTCGAATTTGGAATTTGATAATTAGTTAATTAGTTAATAATACCTGGTTTAAGTGCACATATAAGTCGAGGTTGAAATCAGTGTTCTTTAATAGTGAATACTTCTGTATTATTCAACTAAATACACTATACAGTTGAAGTTAAAAATAAGCTTCGTATAACATGTATTGACAGTTTATACTTAAAGGGCATTACTTTGTCTGAATGATGGTTATAATATTGAACGGAATATCAATTGTTTTGACTTTATCATATAATTTATTGTGGTGTGAAGAGCTTTAAATTCAGTATACATTTGACTGTAAAACGTTTCGTTATTGCGCTGCAATAGTTGAGCATATTTTAAAAAAATCACGATTGTTAATGCCAATTTTATAATTTGTTTACATACCCCATAGAAAATAAAACATTTGAATTTCACACAAATGGTGATTAAGAATATTAGCCTAAATATGCAACTACGATTTTAAATATTATGTGAAAACCTAGAAAAAATTAAATACCACAAACAATCATTTTTCATTGCACAGTTCTTGTTTCATGATCTATTGTAAGGAATGTCAAAGTGGACTATTTATTACAGAATTTTTAACGCAATGAATTTTATAGTTTATTATTTAAATACTGTTTTCTCATTAGTAAATATGTAGTAAACTGTTTCTATCTAAAGACCAGTTCACATCATGTTTCACATTATAATTTTTGTAGGTCTTTGTTTTTCGATGCTTCATTAAAATATTTGACAATATTTGTACTTTTCAATATTTCAATTGTTATAAATTTTATTTCAAAACATACTGAATGAAATATCAGTTGTTATCAACGCATTTTCACGCATGTTAAAGATTAAGACGTATTACAATCACGAATTAGAAAATAAATTTACAAACAAAAAAAAGTATCCGTAATACACTGATAACTAATTGGTATCGTTGTAGGAGATAATTTATTGATTTTACGCTTTTATTGTTTATTATTTAGACGGAAATTTGAGGCGACAGGCGTTGCTAAATGACCACAGACTTCAGGAGAGTTTAGGAAATGATTTCACGTAAATAAATTACGAATTAGATTAATGTATGTGATTATAAGGTTACGAGTCTGTTATTTTGGTGAATTAATTATCAAATTAGTTAGTTTGTATGTTATTTTATTTATGTGAATTTCAAGTTTGTGTTTCAATAAAATGTTAGTGATGGTGCCATAAATAGAGCGATAATCATAAAATAGCAGAAATTAATATATTTTTATCCATCGTGAATATACATTACGCTCGAAGGCCCAGCATGGCCATGTGGCTAAGGGACCCAACTCGTAATCCGAAGGTCGCGTGCTCGAATCCCCTCGCTCCAAACATGCTCACCTTTCCGGCCTTGGGATCTATATAATGTGACGGACAATCCCACTATTCGTTGGTAAAAGAGTAGCCTAAGAGTTGGCCGTGGGTGGTGATGACTAATTGCCTTCTCTCTCGTCTTACACTGCTAAATTAGGGACGGATAGCGCAGATATCTCTTATGTAGCTTTGCGCGAAATTTAAAACAAACCAATAAGATTGAACGATTGTGAACTAAAGTTGTAGAGCTTGAATGTCAAGAAGTAGAATAATTTCGTTATCATTAAACGGACTGGAATTTGTATAAATATACTTTTACCAAACAATTCTAAAGAAAAAAAGTAACAAAAACTTGCCCTCAATAGAAACAATTAGCTAATAAAGGAAAAGTATCTTACAAAAGCATATTATTTTGAAAGGAAAAGTAGTTTAATATTTCCTGGATATTTCAATCTAGTGTTAACATGAAAGTTTTCAGAATAAATGTTAATATGAATATTATTTAGAACTAGTGTTAATACGAAAAGTTTTTAGATCTAGTGTTGATATGGAGAGTTTTAGAACAAGTGTTAAGATTGAGAGTATTTAGAGATAAAATTTTAGATGGAGAGTACTAGAGTTTTTAGAACTAGCACTAATATGATGACTGGTCACATGCAACAACAAAAATACCCAATTGAATTTCTATTGGTTACCTGTTATACATGAGAACGTCTGGTTTCCAAATGTATTTTGGTGCTATCCGTATATCTCTGATGCCTCCGTACTGAGACACGTTCCATCTCAAATTGACGTCTACCCATTCCTGAAGTAAATATAAAGTATAAATAAAAAATTCTGAAATAAAACGAAAGTTTATTTTATCGCAGTAAAAGCTATCTTATAACAATAATTACTTTTGTGATGATAAGTAAACACTGAATGAGAACAAAGTAAATACAATATTTACTAGTTTAATTTAACATGGCTGTTTTTGCACGCTTAAAGAAAGTCTAGTTATATAGTAAGCTAAACTTCCCAGGTGCAATTCTAATGTATATGTTTATACTGAGAAAGTATAACAGATTACTTCATAAAATAATTGTTAATTTAGGTTAGTAAACCTTAAATATATTACGTTTTTATTGAATAATTTACAGTGCGATTTATATGATACTTATTACTGATCAAACTGTGTTTGACTTTATCCAAACATGTTTAAAAGAAATAATAGAGTCACTTAATATAAGCTATTTTTATGTAGTCTAACAGCAATATTTAGCAGCTAGTAGTGACTTCAACCTATCCTTGAGCATTTGTTTCAGGGAATATTCATGTTACTTTTTGTTATTACCAACATTTATGAAAATACAGTCAACATATGTTTAAATTTGATTTTTATGTTTCCTGTTCACATTTTATCACGAAGAGAATAGAAGTGCATAGCGACGAAAGTGTTTTTTTTAGTGATAAGCATTAATTGTAGAAAACAAATATATATAAATATATGTGTACGTTATTAGCAAATTACAAAGTTAGTTCATTAACTTTTATTAAAGGTTTTCAAAGCGGACACATTTGCCATTGAATATAAACATTTTATGTGACGTATTCGATTTGTAAAAGTTATGATGTGTTGTGAAACACATATTTATTGATACACACATCACTCTTCTGGGTTTAAATAAAACATTAAAACATCTAAAAAAGATTAAATATGATATTGTCCCATCATAAGCATTATCAACAATATAACTTGGGTTTTCACTGAAGAATAGAGCGTCAAAGATTTTCAAGATGAATTTGATACCATTAACAAGCAAGACCAGTCTCAACTTCCCTAAGGAATATCAGAGCATAGAAATATTATGATAATTTTATACACTAAGATACAATGATTGGGTAGCTTAAGGTGACTGGCTTAAGATTCCTTATGAGAGGTCAAACGATTTCGAATAATCCCAGTTTTGTAGACAGTTAATAGTAAATAAACACAATGACTAAAATGTTAAAAACCGAAAGTGAATTTAGCACTTTGATTAAACCAATCTATACGGAAAAGCTGTGATCTATCCACGATGGAATCCATTAAACTGTTTACAGCAATAACACTGTGCAACACTCAAAAAAGTACAAGAGATGTGTGGCCATTTTTATATGCAAAATAACATGGGAAATCCATTTCTTGCTTTTTTTTTTGTTGAATTAGGCATGGGTTTTGCAGAATTGTCACTGTATACCCTTTTTGTCATTATTATTAAATAAAATTCTCTACCGCATTGTAAAATGGTTTTCAACCCAGGGCTAGAGACCAATCTTAGTAAGACCTACAATGTGATATGATAAATAGCACAGTACAGTTTAAAATCATATTTTCTGGTTTATTATTGTGTGCTTATATTTAATTGAGTTTATCACTTAATACTTTATACTTCAAAGCTTGTGTTTAATGTTATTTATTTTTTTCTTTCAGATCTTATTTGTTTTCAACAATGAGTGCAAGACAGTGCAAAAATGATCCAAACAGATTCTGTTACATATGTGAGGAATTAACTTTTGCTAAAGAAAAGCGTAGTATTACACACCATATCAAGAAAATGTACAAGACGTACTTCGTTTGTGACTTAGGAGACCAGGACAAGTCATGGGCTCCTCATGTGTGTTGCCTTACATGTGTGAAGACATTGAGTGCCTGGTATGCAGGAAAAAATGTTCACATGAAGTTTGGTGTGCCAATGATTTGGCGTGAGCAGAAAGATCACTCTAATGATTGCTATTTCTGTCCGCAAGACTTTGCAGGCTGTACTACAGCAAAGAAAAAGAAACACATTGTTTACCCAAATTTGCAATCAGCAATGCGCCCAGTAGAGCACTCAGAAAATTTACCTGTGCCCAAACCTCCAGATCAAGAAATGCAGAGTTCAAGCAGTGCAGATGAACATTCCAGTGGTGAATATGTGGAGCCCAATCATCCAGAAAGCGAGAATAAACCAATACCATTTTCTCAAGAGGCTCTAAATGACTTGTGCAGGGATCTCTATTTAACCAAAGACAAAAGTGAGTTTCTGGCATCAAGGCTTCAAGAACGTAATCTTCTTGAGAAAGGAGTGAAGATAACACTGTACAGGAAACGTACAGAGGATCTGCTTGCATTACTTACCATGAAGGATGACTTATGCTTTTGTAATGACATCACTGAACTTTTTGAGCAACTGGAAATACCATATGATAACACCAACTGGCGACTTTGCATACATGCATCCAAGGACAGCATCAAAGCTGTTCTGCTACACAATGGTAACACTCTGCCTTCTGTTCTCATAGCTTATAGCACAACCATGAAAGAATCATATGAAAATCTGAAAGCAATTCTAACAAGCATACAGTATGATGACCATAACTGGCATATTTGTGC
This sequence comes from Tachypleus tridentatus, assembly GCF_004210375.1. Lineage (NCBI taxonomy): Eukaryota > Metazoa > Arthropoda > Merostomata > Xiphosura > Limulidae > Tachypleus > Tachypleus tridentatus. The sequence goes on from NC_134828.1 coordinate 96,458,041, forward strand.
ATATTTCAAGGTTGTGGCCATGCTTACTGGCTTTCATCTTGGCTATACTAAATTTTGCTGCTTCCTGTGCTTATGGAACTCCAGAGCAAGAACTGAACATTATGTACGCAAGGATTGGCCGATCCAAGATGAAATTGAGCAAGGAAAACACAACATCATGCACAAACCACTTGTAAAAAGTGATAGAATTCTTTTACCACCTTTGCATATTAAAGTTGGTTTGTTTAAGCAATTTGTGAAAGCCTTGGACAAGGAATCCTTCACATTTGTATATCTTGCAGAGAAGTTCCCTTCCCTGAGTCAAGCTAAAATTAAAGAAGGTATCTTCATAGGTCCCCAAATTCGAAAAATTGTACTTGATGAAAACTTCATCACACATCTCAAGAGAAAAGAGAAGCTTGCCTTTGAGTCATTCAAGAAAGTTTGTGATAACTTCTTGGGGAACCATCGTTCAGAAGACTATGTGCAAGTTGTGAATGATCTGCTGAGTCATTATCATGATATTGGATGTAACATGTCTCTAAAAGTTCATGTGCTCCACTCTCATTTGGATTTTTTTGCGGAAAATCTTGGTGATGTGAGTGATGAACATGGCGAGAAATTCCATCAGGATATTTCAGTGATGGAGCGACGATTTAAAGGAAAATGGAACCCTGGCATGTTGGCAGACTACTGCTGGGGTATAGAAAAAAAAGATCACACTCCACACAAAAGGCTTAGAAGAAAAAAAGTTGTTTAAACTGTCAGGTGTGTGTTGTTATTTCATAACCAATAAATGTTTTGTTATACCAACTAAATTTTTGTTTTGTTTTTTGTAACTTTCAGTATTTGCAATGTTGTGTTCAATACGCGATATTTTGCAGTATATTATAAAACATATGGTTCATGGTACAGGAAAACGGTGCCCAATTTGGAGAAATAAAGGTCAGATTCAGATCAGGACGATTTTTTGACCCAGAAACAAGTCTTACTTAACTTGTACTTTTTTTGAACCTGAAATTTGTTGCACAGTGTAATTGACCTCTGTGGATTCACTTTTTTTTTGTTGCTTTAACGTATAATCAAGTCTATCTGATGGGAAATAAAGTCATGTTAATTGGCTCCTGTGATCATATTAATTTTTCTACTATACGGAAAGCCACAGTTTCTTGTGATCATGTTGTTTATGTAAACGTTATTTTCACGTGATGCTGCGTGGGCCAGTATACCACTACGTCATACATTTTTCTAAAGGTAGCTTTTGTTGTTGATATTTGAATATATCTAAATTGCTATTAGATTCTTGTTTTTCTTCACAACACGGTTCAATGTGCAGTAGTAAAAATCAAGCATAATGGTTTTATTTTCTTTGTTACTTTTTGTGTTTGCGGTTTTAGCATCGTATTAAAATATGTTGTCGTCGACACATCAGCAGTTTCAGACACAATTGCGTTTGATGCATACGCAATTATTGCTATTCTATTTGCACAGTCTGTTAGACTCTTCACAAAAGAAACAGTATCTAGTGTTGATGGTTAGCATGAGAGAAAAGTCCTTATATGTTTATATATACATATATATATTGCACACTTGAGAAAAAGGTTTCATGGTGTACCCACATGCACTCTTCACCAGGGATTTAGACTATCTTGTGATTCAATTTTTTTTAATCTAGCATTTGTACATTTTTGTTCTGGTTCTTTTGAGAAATTAATGAATACATGCTATAAAAACTACAAAAACAAATAAATATCGACGATGGTGTATTAGAGAACTCTATACCCATACAATCGCTTTTGAAACAAAACTATAAAGCAGCACAAGGTATATACACATGCTTCGACGGACGCACTAACTTAATTTTTAAAGTTTGACCTTCGCAAATACGTTTAGAAGTCAAAACCTGATAAAACCGTTTTAAGGGATTATAAGCAGGTATTTAGCCTAGATGTTTTACCTGCTTACTGAGTGTCACAATAATTGTTATTGTGCTACAACTTAGACGTTCACAAAGAGATAAGGCTTAACTGAAAATAACGTGTTCATCCAAAATAATTTTTTAACAGAAGTTTGCTTTTAGAAAATGCACAAAAGTATACTAGACATTCTATTATTTGTAGTTTAAGATACTAGTTTTGAAGATATAATACCGTCACCTACCTACTAGTTACTAAGTCTTACCTTTTCCAGTGGGTCAGCGGAAAGTTTACGGATTTACAACACTAACATCTGTGATTCGATTGCAACTGTCGATACTTCGGTTTATTTCGAATTTCTCGCAAAGCAACGCGACTGCTCTCTGCTCTACCCAGCCTTAGTTTAGCAGTGAAAGGCTAGAGAGAAGTCATTACCACCCACCGCTAACTCTTGGGCTAATATTTTACTAACGAATAATGGGATTGTTCATCACGTTGTAATGCTTACACGGTCGAAAGGGTGGGCATGTGTGCGGTGAGCGGGATTTCTAACTAGCGATCCTCAGATGGTGAATCGAGTCCCCTTACCAGTTGGCCATGACTGTCGACAAACGAAGAGAAAAGTAGGCCTTACGGTCAAATAAATAAAGATGTGGTAAAAAACAGTGAGAGAAAAATAAAGCCAATAAGCATATTAAACGTAATAATATGAAATTGTATGCTTTTGTATATTAAAGAATAGAATTATTCCTCTAAAATTTAATCACGGACTTTAAAATAAACTTTATAGAGAGAAACAATAGCTCAAACTTACGTGGTTTGCTAAATTTCACTATTGATCGGTTTCGAAGAGTAGAGTATGGGTTAAAATGTTTAATTATTTTTGAAAATTTTCCTAATTATTTATCTTCGAAGAAAATTTTGTCTATAATTGGCTCAAGATTTTACCGAAATTAAAATATTGTGTTTTTTTTTTGTAATTGAAAATAGTTATTGAGTAGAAAACCCAAGCTGTTCTCATTTGTTTATTACGATCACGAAGATTTAGTGAATAACTATCTTCAAAAAAGAGAAATATATTAAAGAAATTGTGATTAAAAGACATGAATATAAGCTCTGTATCTTGAAGATGATGAGACTTTCGAGTTTTATGGGAAAAAAGAAGATTTTTTCTCTTAATTTAGGCTTGAAGGCTACTTTATCAGATTTACCAGGAATTTCCAACTTGTGTAATGTATTTTAATTTAAAAAATTAGCTTTGAATATTAATTGGAAAAAAATTCTTGGCGAAATGCTTTGTTTTCTTAAATTAAGATACAACTTGCAGTGTGGATAAGTAGATTATTTTTGTTCTATGCAGAAAAATAACTAATCCATCTCTAACTATTTCAAACCCTCTTTACATTGGATAAAAAATTATTAAACAGTATTTTGTAATTTTATATAAGATGGTATACAAGACAAAATTGCAAGAAAAACGATAAAAGACGATTAAATTAGACTCGTATGAATATAAGTAATACTCTTTTAACTCAAACTCAGCTTAGAGCATCAAAAAATTGTAAAAAAAGCGCAAACTGAGATATAATTGGACCTGTTGTGATGTTATAAGAGTTCTTACGATTTTATTTTTATTTTAGACCAAGTATTTTTGTTGAATTTATAATATAGACTGTATAATATACTCGAGACAAACTCATTCTTGGTAGAGATATATAGTGACATAATTGTTCTGAAAAAGAAAAACATAAGTATTTTAGCTTATTTTTATCTAGGATGGCTGAGTTTTGAAATTTGAATTTTATAAAAAACTGAGATTTGATTTGTCTGCTGCCTCATAACAAGTGAAAACGATATTAGAAAGTGATGAAAAATTGTAGAGTAATAAATATATCCTATCTTACAACAGAAAAGACACCAAAACAACAAACCGTTGACTAACCTCATAATTAACAGATCCGACCGACAATTAAACACAGACGAGATACATCTACTTAACAAAGGACTCAACTTCACAATAGCACCTAGGTACATTCCAACCATAGAAATCAAAACATGTTTAGAAGACCTAGCCAGGAGACTTGTGATACTTTCTACAGAGAAGAAAAACAAGGAAACAACCAAACACAACCAACAGAAAGAAGACAACTTAGATAATTTTATTGACGTCCAACAGCCAAACTTCCCAGGTAAAATTACAAATTTATATTTTCCAGAAACACCTAAAAACAACATCTTAAACGATTTTTTCAAATAATTTTCTCACAAAACCATCAACATAATTTCACAAAACAGAAAACTAAAAAACAACCTTACAAAAAGAGACATTAATTCTATTTAAAACCTAAAACAAGACAAAAACATAAAAATTCTAAAAGCAGATAAAGGTAACGCTATAGTCATAATGAACATGAATGAATACATCCAAAAAATGAATAACATCTTATCAGACACGAACAAATTTAAACCAATACACACAAATCCAACAAAGACACACGAGACGCAACTGAACAAATTACTACTACAAATGAAAAAAGCCAACACAATTTCACAAACACTTTATTCCTACCTACGTAAAACCGACTCACGCACACCGCAAATATACGGCATCCCCAAACCTCATAAACCAGATTGTCCATTACGACCAATAATGTCCACATATGAATCGTTTAATTACAATCTTGGTAAATACATAGCATGGGCATTCTCTAAATATGTAACATCAGCCAGCTCATTCATCAAAGACTCTTTTAATTTCAAGTCTAATCTAAATCGACTTAATCATAAAGCCTTAATGGCCAGTTTCGATGTTATATCCCTCTGTACAGAAGTTCCAACCACTGAAGCCTGCAAGATAGCCTTAGAACTCTATATCCGAGACCCTAACCCAACTATAGAAATTCCCAGTAACCAGTTAGCAACCCTCATAGAATTCACCACGATAAAGACAAACTTCATGTTCAACAACCAAAACTATATACAAACAAATGGCCTAAGTATGGGCAACCCAGTATCACCAGTTCTAGCCAATATTTTTATGACACAAGTTGAAACACAAGCAATTAACACAGCATTACATCCACCACTATACTGGTACAGATATGTAGATGACACGGTGCGGGATTCAAATCTACATACTTAATTTTTCAATCACATTAACTCTATACATCAACATTAACTTCACATGTGAACAGGAAGAAAGCAATCAAATATCATTTCTTAACCTCAAAATTACAAGAACCGACACACAATTCAAAACAGAAATCCACCGAAAAATCACCCATACTGGACTATACATTCCTTGGGACTCAGCACATGAAACAAAACAAAAACTCAACATACTAAGAAACCAAATAAACACAACCATAAAACTATGATCACCAGATAAAATTAACGATGAATTAGACAAAATAAAACAATACTTCATCAACATCAATAAGTTTCCTCCACAAACCGTAGAAAACATTATACGCAAACACCTAGACAAAAAGCAAAATCAACCACCAAATACAGCTCACGAATCAAAAAACCACGAAACCATATACTGCTGTATACCATATATTCCTGACATCAGCAAACAAATAACCAACATTTGGCAAAAATTAGTAACAAAATATGACATTCCAGTTAATACCAAATTTATTTAAAAACCAGGCACAAAACTGAGGTCTATACTATGTAAAAACTACACTGACAAACACCACACCAACATTATTTATAAAATACAATGTGATAACTGCCACGACTTCTATATTGGAGAAACAAGTAGAAAAATGGAAACCAGATTCAAAGAACATAAAAAGTCACCTTCACACGTTTTCGAACACTGCAAGTCAAATGAACACAACATAACCATAGAAAACACTCAAATACTAAATAAAGAAATAAACATAAACAAACGCAAAATTAAAGAAGTCTTACTTATACAACAACTTAAACCCAAAATTAACCAATATAAAGGAACGCCTTTATACCTATATTAATATAATAAAATAAATAAAATTATATATTCAAACATCTAATACCGCCCTTTACATTTCGACACAGTTACACAACCCCTTTCAAACATGTGGTCAGCTTCCGGTCAGTTACCTCTTTCTTTGTGAACCTGACGATGACCGAAGAAGGTCGAAACGTTGTTCGCTCTTCTATGTAAAATATATTCTCAACCCAAACGAGCCGTTTTTGCATATAAATATAAGTATTATGTTATGCAACAATATCTTAAAAGGGAGTACATAATTATGCATGAGATTATTCCATTTGTATAATGTTGATAAACAATTAGCTAAACGAAATCATGTTTGAAGATTTTTAAAAGATATAGTAAATGTTGGGGTATATTTTCAACAGTCTGCGAGAAATAAACAATTCAAGGGTTTTGATAGTTTTTGTTAATGAATATTATTAATATTGGTTATATAGATTGTATTATAATAATAAAACAAAAGTATATTTCGAATATTTTTTTGTGTTTTCCATAGAGATCCGTTTGGCAAAAGTTAAATCAGAATATATTTTGATAGTTTTTTCAGATAACTGTGAAATAATTTCAAGTTATTTTTGTGTAGCCGATATAAACTATGAACAATGATTATAACAATAAAAGAAAACATATAGCGTGACTATAATTGTTTCATGCTTTGAATATATAAATAAAGTATCTTATGGATGTACGTATGAATAATACTTAATATTCATAAAATCTATCGTGTTTATCATACGCAAATTAATACTTACAAGTATATCACTGAAGGATTTAGATTAAGTGTCTTAAATATTAAAGTTTTCTTCAACTTAATTAGTCATCAGTGATGAAAAAATTACGGGGGATAATATGGTTATTGGTGAGTATCGTAAGGAAGGAGACACAGAATTTTCAAATGATGAAAGAACACACAAACGTATATGAGATTTTTTGTTAATTTTTGTTATGGTTAAAATATATGCCTACTTATTTGTAAGTTGTAATAGCTCATAAGATAGAAATATGAACAACTGCATTTATTTCCTTGCTAAAATGTGTTGATTATCAATTTAGTGGAACATCATGGCTACGTGGTTAAGGCGCTTGACTCGTAATCCGAGGATAGCGGGTTTGAATCCCTATCACACCAAACAGAGTTGCTCTTTCAGCCGTGGTCACGTTATAATGTGGTAAAATAGTAGCCTAAGAGTTGGCGGTGGTGATGATGACTAGCTGTTTTCCTTCTAGTCTTACACTGTTAAATTAAGGACGGCTAGCGCAGATAGCTCTCATGTAGCTTTGCGCGAACTTCAAACACTTTCTGGTAATTTTAAATAGTTGTATTCTATGTATTCAGTGATTAAGTGGAATTCGAAATCAAAAGTGCAAATGAACTCTTTTATAATTTTGATATATAATCTCTCTGCATGGTAGTGTACCAAATGTTGTACAGGTAACAAATGAGATATAAAGAAGTTGTCTTAAATATTCTTTTTCTTTAAGCAGTATCTGCTCTTCTATTCCCAGAATAAGGCAGTAGAAAATGAAATGATTAAGTTTAGTTAGTGTTAATTTTGAGAAGCGTCCTAAATATAATTTTGAATGCTGGTTTCCAGTGCTAATGGACAACTTCAAATGATAGATGTTGAAACCATTTACAGTTTTTAGTTCAGCTATCTGAGCGGAACCTAGGATTTCTAGGCTGTGCTCCATAGTATTTTTATGCGTATTTACTGGGATAAAGAAACGGAGAAATTACCAGTACATAAAGATTCTTGAAATAATAACATGACGTATAATATTTCAACATGACACGGAGCTCTAAGAGTTCAATTATATGAGAGTTATATAAAGCATCAGTAAACAACACAAAGTCATGTAACTGATTTCTGTCGTTTGAATACTTGTGAGAATATTAGGGTGCTTGACACCACATAGTATTGTAACTGATGCCTGTCCTCTGAATACTTGTGAGAATATTAGGGTGCTTGACACCACATAGTAATGTAACTGATGCCTGTCCTCTGAATACTTGTGAGAATATTAGGGTGCTTGACACCACATAGTAATGTAACTGATGCCTGTCCTCTGAATACTTGTGAGAATATTAGGGTGATTGACACCACAAAGTAATGTAACTGATGCTTGTTCTTTGAATACTTGTGAGAATATTAGGGTGCTTTACACCACATAGTAATGTAACCGATGCTTGTCCTCTGAATATTTTTGACAACATTATGGTGCCTGAAAACGAGAAAACAAAGCTCTCTTATATGTTCCAAACCTAAATAACATTGTATTATTTTACGAAATATTTTCGTACATATACATATAGGTCACAGTTTTTTGATATTAATTTTAAAACGTCTTATTGGTACATAAAAGTATTACGTCTTGTTGTTTATAGGAAAGTATTATGAAAATAAATATCATTACACATAATAGAATATATATTATCAAGAATCTGCTACGCTCTTAATTCGTACCTATTACTACAATTACAATTACCTGGCTTTATATTTTAAATTTTAACTAATTTACGGTGATGGAAATATTTATTCCATCTCTCAGTTTTTTACACTTTTCTTCGCAATGATTGTCTGTTTTGAGGCCCTAATGTATGTAAGTGCAAATGTTTCTCTTTAATAATGTAATTCTGTTTAATTATTACATCAGTAGGTTTATGGGCTGTGTGGGTGTTACATCAATCACATTTTGTGCTATAAATGGGGTTCTAACTGAGAATTAAATTAGAAGTCTGTCTGCTACAACGTGCGTGTAATGCTACCAGGGCCAAAGGTTGCGAGTTAAGTTTACAGAAAATAAAACAGTTATTGTTTCTATGAGCAAAGAGGGTCCTTCCACGAGGCAGATTTCTAAAATAATTTAATTTAAAAACTCTACTGTAAGTCCTGGGTGCAGCGAATTAAATACACTAATTGTGTAAGGGAGAGGAATAGAGGGTATACAAAGAAAGATCCTATAGCAAGTGTTGATCGTGTTCTAAAATGCATGAGCCCACAACTTGTAGAATCTTCGACTTTCATGCATAGATTTCAAAAGAGGATGGCAGGAAACTTATTGGGCTATTGTCACCGCGCATATTGTCAATTTCATCAAAGGGCATGCTGGCTGGAGTGATGCCATGTTGAACAAAGTGATTTTAGAAGAATCAAAGTTTAACCTCCGGTAACCTGATGAAATGCATTTGTATGGCTCGACGTAGAGAAAAGTTTCATCTAACACATTTGAATGAAACAGTGAAGCATCCATAAGGTCAGGTGATAGATCGGGGATGCGTTTTTGAGAAGGAATATTGAGACGACTGAATTTTGTGAAAGACATTGTCAGTGCTGACAAGTTCATCGATGTCCTTGAGTCCCAGTTAAAGCCATTAATTCGAGATATTTCCATTGTCTGTTTTGACGCCGAAATGCATATATATATACAAATATTTCTCACTTCAGAGTAAGAGATGATCAGTGTACATTCCATGATGGCTACTCTGTGCCATAGGGCGAAAAACACTGAATATTATTAACTGCACTCTATGTAGTAGATGATATATTTCACTCTACGTGCCTTGAAAATAGATCATAGGTCTTTTCATTGCTTTAGATTGAGGACTATCTTTGATAAAGATGATCAAGACACTAGTGTGGCCAGGTAACAGCCCATATTTCAACCCTTTAGAAAACTACTGGAAAGTAATGGGTAACAAGGTACAACAGGAAAACTAGAGAAATACCTTGGAACTGCAGGAAGCCCTAATCCACGAGTGACATCAATAACTCATCTGCCTATATTCATCTCTCCTGTACTCTATGTTACAGAAATTGCAAGCAGTTATTAAGACCAGAGGAAATGCAATTAATATTAAAATAAATCAACAGACTCTGTGATAACTTTTGTCAATTTCATTAGTGACGTTACTTTAAAACCTAGGTTTTCTCACACATCGTACATTTTTATATTTCACGGGTACCTCTTAACAAATTAATATATGGATTTGAATAACAGAAATACAAGTCAGCTGACACCACACAATGTCCATAACCATTTTCAAACAATTTCTGACACTTTCACAATCCACAGTCTTGAAAAAAATGCCATGAACCAAGACAAAGTGTAAAGAAAATGGTTTATGCAATAATTTTTTTCCACTGTAATTGTCTTCTTTGTTCATGGCTTAATATACTAGCTGTCATATGAAACTAAAAGGTTAATTTTTCTTTTAGGTCATGATTTTAATGTGTTTTAAATGTCGCATGAAACTTAAAACTTGTTTATTTTCGGATATACAGAGTATAATATTTATGGTAACAAGATTTCACAAGGTTAACTTGCCATCATCAGGTACAACACCTGCATAACGTTACAGCGTTTCACCAGGCTGTTTTGGTATCATTACGTACCAGGCTAACCTAACGAAACGTTGTAACTATATGTAACTGTTCTAACAAAGGATGGAAGATTAGCCTTGTGAACGCTGTTATCTTATGTAATTGTTGTACCTATTAATGGTAGGTTAGCCTAGTGAAATGCTGTTACCGTATGTAGTTGTTGTATCTAATAACGGCAGGTTAATCTAATGAAACGTTGTAAATATATACACGTGCTGTACCTAATGACGACAGATTAACCCGAGGACACTTTGTAACCATAATATTGTACTCTGTATATCTGACAATAAATTAGATTTAAGTTTTATATAACAAGGTATATCCTTTGATTATTTAGTTTCGCGTTTATTTTTTTATTATCCTCAGTTTAAAATGTTTATGTTAGCTTGACACTTACCAAAGTTAACCAGAGATTTGTTACAAGTTGTTCATTCTTTTCATCCTAAAGAGAAAAGAAAACATTAAGATGACACCAAAAGTACTTTAAAGTAATTTCCATAACACAACTGTGTGTTTAATACAAAATAACTTACCAAATTTAACCACAAGTTTGAGGTAACTATCTGATTCTTTTCATCCTACAAAAAGAAACTCAAATTCACTCATTTAGTTTGATAATTAAAACGATGCTGGAAATTCAAAGTCATATTCTAAATACATGGTTTTGACTTCTAACATGACTGCAGCTTAAGAATTTAAAGGTCAAGCAAAATAAGTAAAGCTGTAACTGTAAGCGTACAAGATTTTTGAAACATATCTGAGTGAAGGAAGATAATAAAAATTAAAAACTGCATAACACTTATATACCTCTACAGATTAATTGTATTAAAACGCTAACTTGTTACGTTATTGTAGATAATCAGACCAATGGTGACTTATTACCTCTTCAAAAAAGTTTTATTGTTTTTTGCGCGCTTTTATTACTGTTTTGTTTAATAGTTATTAACATATTAGATATATATTTTGTTACATAGAGAATTTCAAAAAAAAAATTCGTTTCAATAATAGATTGCGACCCCTATAGTGTAAAAGTAAATTTTCTTTTGTTACGATCAAAAGCTAGGTGATTTTATGTTTCACAAAACTGATTAAATAATATCTTAAGAAAAATTTTATGACTCAATGAAAAGTAAAAATTTAATTAGCGGTTTTTTCAGTCTAATTTTTTTGATTTAATAAATTGAGTCATGTTAGATTTTTTCTATTGTTTCTCGTAATTCAAGGTCATTTGTTTATTTATTTGTAATTAAACACAAGGACACACAATGGACTATCCTTACTCCATTTATTTGTTTGTTTATTTGTTTTTTGAATTTTGCAAAAAGCTACCCGAGGGCTATCTGTACAAGCCGTCCCTACTTTAGCAGTGTAAGACTAGAGGGATGGCAGCTAGTCATCACCACCCACCGCCAACTCTTGGGCTACTCTTTTACCAACGAAATAGTGGGATTGACCGTAACTGTATAACGCCCCCACGGCTGAAAGGGCGAGCATGTTTGGCGCGACTGGGATGCGAACCCGCGACCCTCAGATTACGAGCCGCACGCCTTACCATGCTTGGCCATGTCAAGTCCTACTCCATTTATAAGGAATAAAATTCATTTTGTAAAAACGTATATAAACGTAACCTAACAATATATAGTAATATAGAAACGTTTAATGTCACAAAATGTATTTAAACAAGAAAGCCAAACTACGAAAAGTGAACTATTTAAAATGTAAACATGTTTATTCCTACTATAGTTATGGTAGCATTAGGAAAGGTATAAATTTTCCTTTTCGTTTTTTTTAATTTCAAGTGACTCAGTTTTGTAGTTTTGACGTTCTTTTCTCAATATGTTTTGTAGCATTACAACTTTCTATATTACTATAGCTAGACAGGTTACGTATATATTGTGTTTTGTGTTGTTTTCTTATTGCAAAGCCACATCGGGCTATCTGCTCAGCCCACCGAGGGGAATCGAACCCCTGATTTTAGGGTTGTAAAACTGGAGACATACCGCTGTACTAGCGGGGTGCTACGTATATATATATTGATCCATACTCGTTTTTATAAAATAAAAAAATATATTATGCTTGTTTGTTTCGTTTCTATTTGCTGTATTTTACCGATACCAAGCACGGCGCATGCGTATACCTGATTCGATTTTATTATTCATCCGGATATCTACCAACCTACCCTCAAATCTAATTGTATGTCCTAGGTAACACACACACCTATATATGCGTCAGTATTCTTTTCGCTTCAAGAAAGGATGTATTGGGACCATAAACGATATAGTTCTGTGAAAGAATTAGAACAATAACGTTCTCATTTTTGATTACGCTTGTCTGGAAAAGTTCTTACTTACAACGATGAAAATAAGTTGAAATTGTGAAATTTTGATTCACTCTATAAACACGTATATAGAGATTTAGGTGGTCTTTTAAATACAATAAGCTTTAGTTTTACGTAGCAAATACTGTAAATTAATCATTTTTAAGATTCAGAAACTTGAAAGGTGGTTTTAAACAGGCGAGTTTTATGGTTGCCATTTTGTGTCGTCACGATCCTAATTATTATGTTCCACAGTACTTTATGATAACAATAACATTAAGGGTAACGTTTGTTTGTTTTTTGAATTTTACGTAATGTCACACGAGGGCTATCTGCGCTAATCGTCCTTAACTTAGCTGTGTAAATCAAGCGGGAAGGTAGCTAGTCATCACTACCCGCCACCAACTCTTGGGCTACTCTTTTAGAAACGAATAAAGGTATGGATAGTAACATTATAATTACCGCACGGCTGAAAGAGCAAGCATGTTTGGTGTGACGGGGACTTGAACCTGCAACCTTCACATTACGAGTCAAGAGTCCTAACCACCTGGTTATGCTAGGCCTAAAGGCAACATACCCTTTTCCCAAGGAATATATTTTTAAATAGCGAACAAAGATTAATTTTTAATTTTTTATGCTTACACTATTGCTGTTTTTTTCTATGAAAATGTCTCATTTCTAGTTTTATGATTTACAAGATTTAAACAAACTACTAAAAACTGAGATAACTCAGCAACAATCATCAGATGATTAAGAATAATCTTCAAACAGTGTAATAATTTTTAAATAGCTTATTTATAGTAGATTAATGTAAGAATACTTTATTATGTCTTACACAATAAATCTCATAGGAAACTGTAAGACTTATTACGAAATACTGAGTGGTCTATAGAGCTTCATTAATATTTCTGTTACTGCACTACCTCACGTCTTGTTTTAATGCTCCCAGATAACTGGAGGTTACTGAATGCGGTAGAACTATTCAATATCGTATAATAATTGATATACAGTACAGCCTACAGCGACTAAGAATTTGAATAACACAATAGCTGGAAAAGGATAAGTGCTTTCAATTTTTTTTAATCTCACGTCCTACTTGATTAATTTAACAATATATATATATATGCACATATATTTAAAGAGTTATTAAATGGGAATCTAAATAAATGAACGTCAATATGTATGTGTCTCTGTTTCTTATAAATTTCTACATTTCTTGATCAATCAGCGCCCAACTTTGACACAGTGATATGGGAAGACTCGAGAAATGTCAGGGGGGTTTGAACATCCATCTAATATAATTTCTCTTTCTTTTGGGCATTGTTATCTTTATGTATATTTATTACACTTTTAATGTTTATTGTGTTAAGAAGAAAAAATAAAAGCATAATTTCTCATCCTTTGTCAAAAAACAAGTTTTGTTTATTGCAATATTCCATCGACGCCCGGCATAACCAGGTGATTAGGACGTTCGTCTCCTAATCTGAGAGTCGCGGTTTCAAATTCCCGTCACACCAAACATTCTTGCCCTTTCAGCCGTGGGGGCGTTATAAAATGACGGACAATTTCATTATTCGTCGGTAAAACAGTGGCCCATGAGTTGGCGGTGGGTGGTAATGATTAGTCTCCTATCTTTCAGTTTTACACTGCTAAATTAGAGAAGACTAGCGCACATAGCCCTTGTGTAGGTTTGCGCGAAAATAAAAAACGAACAAAACAAGCCAGCCCATCGAACGGACACTCCAGCTAGTATAATATAAATGATACAGGCTAAACACATCTTTTTTCAACACGGAGGTATTAGATTATCGAAACAAAAATCAAACTTTTTGACTTCATAACTTATACAATTTCCTATCAAGATGAAATATGAATATTCTAAATATATTGTAAAAATGTGTAAAAGCTTAAATTAGATTACAATCTCTTACTACAGTCAAGCTTCCAACAGCTCAGTTAGGTCGATTGTGCCAAGTGTTATTCAGTAGAGCTTTATATTTCCTAAGGCGTAG